>NW_023270305.1:45360236-45463663 GCF_011800145.1 Mirounga leonina
TTCCTTCCTTCCTTCCTTCCTTCCTTCCTTCCTTCCTTCCTTCCTTCCTTCCTTCCTTCCTCTCCTCCTCCCCCTCTCTCCCTCTTTCTCTTTCTTTTTCCTTTTGCTATCATAAGCAGAATCAGGATGAACATTCTTGTAGCCAAGTCCTTGTAAATATTCCCAATCATTTCCTTTTGAGGAAGTCGAAATGGAAATTCTGGGTCAAAAATATATAAAAGCAGTTGCTTCATTTTAAGAATTGCCTTTTAAAAGATTTAATGGTGTCCCAATGATGAATGAAAACACCTGTTCCCCTGTATTTTTTGCCAATACCGGGCATTGTATTGTTAATCTTTGCCAGGTTGATAGATTATTCAATTTGCATGTCTTTGGTTACAGTTAGCATTTTCCATATGTTTGCTGACCACTATTGTTCTTGTAAATTTCCTTTTCATAGCTTTCATCCACTGATGTGCTCACTTTTTTTTTCTTTTACTGATTTTAAGAGCAGTCTGTATGTTAAGGTTATTGACTCTTTTTTATATGTCTTTTAAATAATTTTGCTAGTTTTCTGTTCCCTTTAGATTTTGAGGGGACGGTAACAGAAAAATAAAAAATATGCACCCACACTATTAAATTTTCCCTTTATTCTTTCTCGCTCCAGTGTTATGCTTAAAAAGCCTCTCCCTACTAGACAATGACGTAAATATTTATTTTTGTTTCCTTCTAGAACTTTTATAGTTTCATGTTCACATTTAAATTTTTCATCTGGAATTTGTTTCAATGTAAAGTGTGAGATAGAAATCTCACTGAATTGTTTTTCCAAGTGGTTAGCCAGTTGTCTCAACACCATTTTGGGGGAATAATCCATTCTTTTCCTGTTGAATAGAAGGTCACTTTATTTTATACCAAATTCACGTAAGTGTTTGGCTCTGTTTATGGCCTTTGTTTTTCCTGTTCCAAAGCTCAGTGTGCCTTTTGTAGCACCGGTTATACATCGTTTCAGTTACCAATTACCGCAGCTCTTTTATGCATCTTAAAAATCAGCTACAGCAACTTTCCACATTTTTCTTGGCCATTCTTGAATGTTTATTCTTCCTTATAAAGTTTAGAATTATTTTGTTAACTTAAAAAGTCCCATTGGAATTTTCATTGGGATTGATTTAAAAGTAAATATTAATTTGAAGACAACTGATGTCTTTACAATACTCAGTTGCCACTCTATTTAATAATGGTGAGAGTCGTAATTATTAATTAATACCAATAGCCAACAGCGACTGACTGCTTACTGTGTGCCAGGTCCTGTTCTAAGCCCCACTCCCCACATTTAAGCCTCGAAGCAATTCATGAGAGAGGAGCTGTTATTGCTATCCTCATTTTACGGAGAGGGAAACTGAGGCATGAAGCTGTTAAGTAACTTGCCATGGTTCTTTTCCTGGGTGGTTTGGTTCCAGTGCCTGTGCATGAATCTATACTGCTTCTCCGTTTATTTATACTTTCATATCCCTCACCAAGTTTTGTTATATTAATTCTTACTAGATCTCTTGTGTCATAGCTCTATTTCTCCTGGGATACATTCTAATTGATCATTACTGAACTCTGACAAAACTATTGATTATTATAAGGTAGATATTTATTTCAAAATCATCCAGTTTAATAACCTTCTTATTAGTCTAGTAGTTTATTGATTCTCTTTAGTTTTCCAGAAGGATACAATCAACATTTTGAAGTAATGATGTTTGACCGCCTTTCCTGTACTTAGATCTCTCATTAGTTTTCTTGTGTTATTGTGATACCCATGGCCTTGACCAGTACACTAGTCACAGTGGCTGTTGACATTTAAGTTAAGTTTAAATTTCGTTTACGTGAAATGAAATTAAAAATTCAGTTCCTCAATTGCACTAGCCACATTTCAAGTCCCCAGTAGCCACCTGTGGCTTGCGACTACCATTAGCTACCATTTTAGACCATTTCCATCATCACAGAAAGTTCTACTGGATGGCTGCTAGAACTTTCAGATCAATATTAAATAATAATCATAAAACAGGTTGTCCTGTTTTTTCTCCCCCTAACTATAAAGTGAATACCTCTACGTAGTGATTTACTATTCAATGATGTCAAGTTTTGAATTCACATATCTAGATATGTTTTTTTATTGTGCTGAAAAAGTTTTATCCTATTCCTAGTTTTCTAAAACTACATATTTTAAAATTTGGAATGGATAATGAATTTTGATACCTTCTTGGCATAAAATGTTTTGCTATATATATAAGAGACAAATTCCCACTCATTCTTCAAAATTGTCTTACCTATGCTGGTTCTTTTTAGATACATTGCTGGATTTTGTTTGACAGCATTTTATTAGATGTCTTCAATGAGCTTGATCTCAAATATTCTCTACTTCTAGTGTCTTTGTCTAGTTTTTTTTAAAAAATGAAGATTATGTAATTATAAAATGAATTAAGATTTTTTTTCTCTATTTGCTTTGTATGTTTCAGATATGGATCATCTGTCCTTTAAAGTCTTACAAAACTTGGGTGAAAATAATCTGGCTCTGGTGCTTTGGCTGGATTTTCTTGTCTTTCTTTTCTAGTTCATGCATGTCATCTTCCCCTCTGTCTAATCACACTGCTAAATCCATCCATTAAATTGCAATTCAGTGAATAAACTTTTTCAACTCTAGAATTTACACTAGATTCTTTTGCAGATCTGCTTTTGTTGAATGGTCTTCCCCTTGGTCTTATTGATCTCTCTACACACTTTAAATGTGTTTATTTACATGATCTTTCAAATTGTTCTCCAGTCCCGTTTTCTTGCTTGTTCTTCTCTTTCTTTCATCCATCTTCATCTGATTGGGCATGTGGTGCTGTGAGCTCTTCTTCAGTGGGGGCTGTTGGCCACAGGAGTGCTGTATGTTGGCTTAGATGTGCATTGCCACTGCCAGGGCCAAGGGATCAGAATGGTTGTGGACACATTCTGGGGTCTGTTTCCTGACTTGGTGCTTCTGTATCATCTGGGTGGTATAACATCTTATCTTTACTCCCTTGCTTATTTGAGTCACTGAGCAGCTTTTCCAATCCCAGTTAATGTGTGGTATAGCCCTTTGGAGCTGAATTCTGCAGGGGGCTCTGTTCTTGCCTGCTGCCTTGCACAGGCTGATGTCCTATGTCTGCATCAGTGTTGGGATCTCGGCCGGCAGACCCCCAGGACTAGAGCCTCCTCAGCTTTGCTTCCTGCTCAGATTTTGCATTCCCTTATTTTCTATACCTGAGGGTTTCCTTCTTTTGAGCAGGGTCACACATTACATTTTTTAAAGGTTTTATTTATTTATTTATTTACTTATTTAGAGTGGGAATGGGGTGGGGGTGGAGGGAGAGGGAGAGAGAGAGAGACTCTTAAGCTGACTCTGTGCTGAGCATGGAGTCTGATGTGGGGCTTGATCCCATGACCCTGAGATCATGACCTGAACTGAAATCAAGAGTCAGACGCTCAACTGACTGAGCCCCCCGGGCACCCTTGGAAATTTTAAAATCATATTTCATCCAGAATTTTTGGATCTAGTATATTGAATGCAAGTCCAGAAATTGTTTTAGATTTCTAAATGGTTGATTCATTGATTTTATTTTTAAGCAAAGGAATGTGGGAGAGAAGTAGGTGTTATATTTAAATATTGGCATTTTGTTTGTGTCAGTACAATAAATGTTTAGGGCTGTTCATAGCCATTTAAAAACATATCTATATACCTGCTCTATATCTTTAATTTTTTTATTATTCATTCGAAGACTTAGAAAGTCATGTCAGCATCTTCCACTATAAATCTAATTCTTCAATCTGTTTTTTTATGTGCAGTTTTGGCTTTATAGAATCTGCTATTGTATTATTTGTCAAAGACTATGGGGCCTGCACCATGTTTGAACTGACTGGAGCCACAACAGTCCTAGCTTCATCACTGGGCCATCAATTAATCTTTTTCTGATTGATAATGGCATTATATTCTCTTCCTGTTATAAAATCTAATGCAGCATTTAGGAAAAAATCTTGAAAGAGGAAATACATACTATAAAAATGAAAATAGATAATGTTTTAAAACTTGGGATCTAGAGATAGGAAAGGGGATTGGGAAAAGTAAAGGAATCTAAATTTATTTTATTTCACAGAGGTGACTCAGTAGAGACTGTTACATGCATAAGGTTGAGAGAAAAATGTAGATTCGACTATGCTGTATTTTAAAATTTATTCATCTCTTCTGTCCTCATAGTTTCTTGTTCATATCATTTACTGAATGGAAATGAGCAGGTGAATTAATGAACAAAGGACAAGTGTTTTTTTTCCCAATTACAGTATTTCCCCCTTGGGATTTTATTTATTTATTTATTTATTTATTTATTTATTTATTTATTTATGATTTTATTTATTTATTTGACAGAGAGACACAACAAGAGAGGGAACAGGGCTCCTGGGTGGCTCAGTTGGTTAAGCGACTGCCTTCAGCTCAGGTCATGATCCTGGAGTCCCAGGATCGAGTCCCGCATCGGGCTCCCTGCTCGGCAGGGAGTCTGCTTCTCCCTCTGACCCTCCTCCCTCTCATGCTCTCTGTCTCTCATTCTCTCTGTCTCCAATAAATAAATAAAATCTTTAAAAAAAAAAAAGAGGGAACACAAGCAGGGGGAGTGGGAGAGGGAGAAGCAGGCTCCCTGCTGAGCGGGGAGCATGATGTGGGGCTTGATCCCTGGACCCTGGGATCATGACGTGAGCAGAAGGCAGACGCTTAACGACTGAGCCACGAAGGTGTCCCACCCCCCCCCCACTTGGGATATTTTTAATAACCGTATGTTTGCGTGTAGGAGAATTGCTTGCAGGATGTCATATGCCTGAGTCACTGCCTTCCTCTGCCCCAAACTGTCAGCGCTGTGCAGCAAGCACAATGAGGCTTGTGGCTTCAGCCAGATCCCTACCCCTATGACCTTTATTTGTTTTTGAATATGAATGAAGTGGAGAGCTTGTGCAGGTGTTTGCAAGTATATATTAGGAAAGGAAGAGAATAGGAAGAAAGAGGATGAGTTGGGTGTCCCAAGAAAGAAAATTTCATAGAGAAGCTGGAAAATAGGGCTTCAGAATGTCACTCTACAAATCCAGAGCACATCCGCAGTTCATGTTATACGAACACAGCATCTCTGTGTAACCTTTCAGGCAATGGCCACGCTGCCCCCATTTCCATTCATCTTTAGAGACGGGTTGGGTCCGAAGGCTCGCTTGTCTAGGAAGCCTACATGGGAAGGCTTGACATCTTTGAGGTTAACCCTCAGGACTTTCTGATCTTAGATTTGAGATTTTGGCTAAGAAGAGAGGGCAGGTGTATTTGAGTGACATCACAATCAAAGGGAAGAGAACGGAGGAACTCGGAAGAGTGCACAAGTCCAACCTTCACACTATGACTAGTCGGGGATTTTTCGAAATGATTTCAAATTGCATGTACTTTTTGGATGTGTGAGAGCATTTCCAAGTATCAAGAAAATGAACTGAATGTTTCAAATGTTTGGAAATATTCCAATCATATGAGTATGATGATATCCGGAATTCCAGATGTTTGTAAGGAAGCCAATACCTATCTCAGTTTAAATATTCAAGAGGGTTTTAAGAGGTTAAGGAGGAAAAAAGACATGCCCCTCAATTCTTCCTTTATAAAAGCAAGACAGCACCCATGCCATAAGGCTATGAGGAGGCCGACCCTAGAGTCACAGCCGAGTCAATACACGTGCGTCTCCCCGGGCTCCTTGATCCTCCTCCCTCCCACAGCTACCGTGGCACAGAGATGTGAGACATTTAGAAGGACACAACGTTACACAAAATGTAGTGTATTCTTACCATTTGTCACTGCAGATAGTGAATAATAACCAGGGCTCCTGGCCATCTATTCTCCCCATAACCAGACTTCCCCACCTCTCCTGGACAGCCGCACGAATCACATATGTCTTTAAATTAAGAACTTGCCTGCTACAAATGTCTTTTAAAAGTGCCAGTGCCATGGGCGCCTGGGTGGCTCAGTTGGTTAAGCGACTGCCTTCGGCTCAGGTCATGATCCTGGAGTCCCGGGATTGAGTCCCACATCGGGCTCCCTGCTCGGCAGGGAGTCTGCTTCTCCCTCTGACCCTCCTCCCTCTCATGCTCTCTGTCTCTCATTCTCTCTGTCTCCAATAAATAAATAAAATCTTTAAAAAAAAAAAAAGTGCCAGTGCCATGATAATTCATTTTTCGCATGAAGCGCACTTTGTTTTCCTTCCATATTGCTGTATTTCATGTCAGGTATTCACTGTGATAAGAATTTCTTGGCCACTCGAGGCAAGAATCATCCAGATCGGAAAAACTTCCAGAATCTACACATGCAAGCCTAACAGTTTGCCTTTTGGTTTATTCAGAATTCATAAATTTAGACCATCTATTTTTCACTCTTACGATTGACAGTACCTAGTCCTTTGTTAAGGAACACCCAGCTTCCCGAGCTCTAAGCACCCAGCACCAGCACTGCCACCAGAGAGAGTGACTTAGCGTGGACATCGGTGGACTGAGACTCAGGTGCCCTCCTGCCTTTCCTGACAGGAACAAGGACAGCTTTGGGGCGAGATAGGTCCCCTCGGGAGGCCCGTCCACCAAGGAAGGCCCTTCTCCGTGAGGTCCCCTGTGGGGGACCAGGCATATGGCAGGTGGAGTTGGGGCCCCCCTCCCCAAAGCAGGCTGAGCAGACCCACAACTCTGCAAGAACTTACTGAGGGTGACTGACTCGTTGATCTTGAAGCTGCAGAGGACCCTGTCCACGTTTCGGGCGTGTCGGAAGCCGTTTCCTCTTACAACTACTTGAAATGATTCTGAAAGGAATAAGGACAAGTCACGTCATCTGACTGCAGTCCGTTAACCTTACGTTTCCCATCTGCCCTGATGTAGGGCATTTGTTAACTGTTTCGCCAGGCTTAAAATAGTTGGACGCTGGCTCAAGTTGGAACCCAAAACCACGTGGGTGCCTTTTACCACTTACTTACCACCTCCTTATCACACTAGGTGTCCACGAGGAAGGCGTACGATGTCTTACTTTGAATTCCTACCTTCTTGCCTCTTTGCCCTTGTTATTCCTCCTACCTGGAATGCCCTGTTCCCCGCTTCTCTGTCCATTCAAATCTCACCCGTCTCTCAAGTCCTGGCAGTTTTAAAAGCTGTGATTCCTGCAGCCAGGGGGCCACGGAGGAGGGGGCTCGCCACCTCTCCTCCAATCAACTCAGCATCTCTTGTGTCCGGATTCCCCTGAAAGGATTTCTGTAGAGCCTGAGGAACCTAAAAAATTTTTTTTTTTTTGAAAATCACAGTCTTATGGCATCCACAGTCTGTCCTGAATGGTGTGGTAAGGGATTTTGCACTGTCTGGTGGTGGTGTCTTTTCTTCCACCACTAGAGAAACGTTGCATTAGGTCAGGAATTACTTGACACGGCTTCAGGTCCTCCTGTCTCTGGTGGGCATACAGCAGTAGGACCTAGGATTATGTGGGAATGGTTGTACTTAGCAACAAATCAAAATCTTGTTTATCCAGTGGCCACTGTCTGGCATTATCTGCTTGAACGGACGATGGCCCCTCAGTGTAGCACTGGCTTCTCTCTAAACAGAAGAGAGAAGATCACTTGCAGGTCTCTGGCCCTGCATGTTAATTTCACATTACCATAATGCATGGTGAACTCGTACTTAAGAAAATCCCTGTGGTGGGCGCCTGGGTGGCTCAGTCTTTAAGCGTCTGCCTTCAGCTCAGGTCATGATCCCAGGGTCCTGGGATCGAGCCCCGCATCGGGCTCCCTGCTCAGCGGGAAGCCTGCTTCTCCCTCTCCCTCTGCTCCTCCCCCTGCTTGTGCTCTTTCTCTCTCTGACAATTAAAATAAAAGTAGTTAAGGTTTGTCCCTGGTAAATTTAATTGATGAATTATTGCTTTTACCACACAAATCAAATTGATAACATTAAAAATAAAAATGACGGGGCGCCTGGGTGGCTCAGTCGTTAAGCGTCTGCCTTCGGCTCGGGTCATGATCCCCGAGTCCTGGGATCGAGTCCCGCATCGGGCTCCCTGCTCAGCAGGGAGCCTGCTTCTCCCTCTGCCTGCCGCTCCCCCTGCTTGTGCTCTTTCTCTGACAATTAAAATAAATAAAATCTTAAAAAAAAAAAAAAGAAAGAAAATCCCTGTGGAATAAAAATAGTGATCCTTTACAATAGTCTTACAAAAAGAAAAAACAACAGTGAAATTATTAGCTGAATGTTTAGAAATATTTGCTTAAGTTTGATAGTAACTAATAGTCCATGCTCTATTTTCTTCCTTCCTTTCTTTTTCTTTTTTTGGTCATTCTTTTGTGTATAAAAATTGGGGCTTTGGATAATGCTGGGTGGCATCTAAAAAAGAAATAGACTAAAAGTCAGAGGGAAAAGGCAATATTTGTGAAAGTGGATCCTGAACTGTAAATTGCTATACAATTGGACATTTTTGTTGGAGGATGAATGGAATTAGAAAACTAGACTCTTCCAAAGTTTAATAAAAGTCATGAGTGCAAGTCACCTTCATTCCCAGGAAACTAATTTAGAGATCATGTATGCCGAGATAATATTACCGGTTACTAGCGGCTGCCTCATTGGGTGCCAAGTCCTGTGCTAAGCCTTGTCTATGTCCAACATCATTTCAGCCTCACCACAGCCCAGGGAGGTGCAAATGAGAAAACTGAGCCGAGTGAGGTTCGGTCATTTGTCCCAGATCTCACAGCTTGTAGCTGTCAGAGGAGAGCAGGGAATCCAGGTGTGTCGGGCATCAAATGCCATGCCCTTAGGACTGGGCCATTATGTTGAAATGGATCCCCATCGTCTTTGACATGTGACCAATTTAGAGACTGATGCTGTGATTTTTAAAAGGTTTATTTTATTTTAGTTTTAGACAAGTTTGCAGAAAAGTGGGGCTGGCCCGGATGGGGAAGCAAGAAGCAAGAAATTGAAACCCAAGCAAGAGAATGTGGAGGTACCGTATGTGCTACAAAGAATACAAGTTAGAACAGAATGCTTTTTGGAAGCATAAAGGACCTTAATAATAAGGAAATTGAGATTTTGACATTTTAAATGACTTGCCCAAGGTCATGTAATTTGTAAGCAAAACAGGGAGTATCCAAGTGTTCACTGCCTTAGTTTTGAACTATGGTAGTTAAGGTCGTGGGCAAATGGTTTTTCAGGATCACAAGTCCTATGAATATTAAGGATTAACACATGCATGTTGATGCATATGCACGATTGCTAAGTTTAGAAGGATGGACTTAATAATTTTCTTTAGAAGTCTGCCAGGCATGTGGCTGATGACGCAGTTGCTTCAACAAGCATTCTATTAAGTGTCAAGCATAGTGGAAGAATCTCATTGTATCTTATTTACTCATTTACGCCTATAGAAAGTTACGTCTGCTTTTTATTTTGAACGTCAGACATCCAGCAATCTGCCATTGGACACTTTTGCTGATGCAACATGTTTTCGGCCTCACTGCTGTGCTCCTTCTCTTGTTTCCTCAAACATTAGCGGAAGGAGACAAGACTCTGGAAATGGCAGGCCCTGTGCCAAGCTCTCTTCTCTAACACCACATTCTAGCATTACCAGTTCAGCTGCTGAAGCCTCTGTTAAAAAAAAAAAAAGCCTGCCCACATGTCTGCTTGGCCTGACCTCAGGGTGTTTAGAGAGAAAGGCAGCCGGAATCCATGACGTGGCCGCGGCGGAAAGGGAACAATTTAACCCCCTGGGCCTGGGGAGAAGATGGGGGCAACGATGCTCGTGGAAGCACAGCAGAGCAGAGGCGCGCCCCCACCCTGCTTGGTACGGTTTTGTGCTCCTGTGCACATTTGGGTTCCAGAAGAGTCCAAATGTCTGACCCTGCGGCCCGACTGGAATGTCAGGTCGTCACACATACAAGTTATGTAACAAAACTGTGTCTCCTGAATCTGCCAGCAAGTGAGAACCAGGACACACCAGAACCAGGACAGATGATTTAAGTTTATGTATCCAGAAAGCCCTAAACCCACTTTTCACAATATGTAAAGCTAAGTGTTTTTAGGCAATTTGCCTGTTGGGTGACTGCTCCTACAAGAAGTGCCAAGGGGTTGTAGGGCTTTGGGGAGGAATTTCTACTTGAAAATGATCTTTGATCCAATGTTTTAAGATATACATTCTTTGAGGTATATGTTTATTATGATTCTTTCATCACTTTATTCTCAATTATAATTTAAACTTCCTGATGGTAGAGGCCATCATTTCTGTTTCTTTAAAATTTTTGACTGTGCCTAACCCAGGGCTGAGTCAGCCTCAGTATTGACTGAATAATAACATATCTTGGTATAGAAACGGAATAAAGAAGAAGGAGAAGGTGGTCCTTTATTCATGTGTGGTCAGGTCTAATCCTGCTTATTTTTTGAGGTTTCATAAGGTCAATGAATGGAAAGATGCTCAACAGCATTAATCATTAGGGAAATGTAGATCAAAACCACAACGAGATATCACTCCATTCTCACTCGAATGGCTGTAATAAGAGGAATGGACAAAAACAAGTGTTGGTGAATAAATTAGAACCCTCATAGCTTGCTGTTGGAAATGTAAAATGGTGCAGCTGCTTGGTAAAACAGTTTGGCAGCTCCTCAAGAAAGTAAATATACAGTAACCTTATGACCTACAAATTTCACTCCTTCATATATATTCAAGAGAATTGAAAATGTATGTCTACACAAAAACTTGTAGTGTATGTTCATGATAGCATTATTCATAATGGCAAAAAGGTAGAAACAACCCAAATGTCTATCAACTGATGAAGATGGTATTCACCAATGGAATATTATTCACCCATGAAAGAAATCAAGTTCTGACACATGCTATCACATGGATGAATCTTGAAAACATTATTCCAAATGAGAGAAGCCAGACACGAAAGGCCACATAATGTACGATTCCATTCCATTTCATTTCCATATGAAAAGTTTAGCAAATCAATAGAGAGAGAAAATCAACTGGCAGATGCCAGGGCTGGAGGAAAGGGGAAATGGGGAGTGACTGCTTAATGGGAATAAGGTTTCTTTTTGGGGTGATGAAAATATTCTGGAATTAGATAGTGGTTATGGTTGTACAACTTTGTGTATATAATAAAAACCACTGAACTGTACTTTTTGAGAGGGTGAATTTTATGGTATATGAGTTATAGCTCAATTAAAAAAAAGAAAAAAAAAGTCTGTGAATAGTTGGATAAACTTATTCTATTCTGTTCCCTCCTTTTGTTTTTCTTTTTGTTTTATTTTTTTTTTTGAAATGTGGAAAACATAGTTTTGAGATGACCTCAATAAAGATCACCTATTATTCACTGTATCTGACAATGAGACATCTGTATATTCTCCATTTGCTCTAGTCACCTTAGACTTTTGTGCAAAATTATTGCTACTAATGTTTCACCTTGTGAGTTAGTTCAAATTTGCTTTCCTATTAGATGCTTAATGTGACATGAAACATGTAAATATAATAGAGACTGATGTGTGTTAAGTGTCTCCTGATACTTAAATTATTCTAGAACTTTTTAATTTTAGAGCTGTTTGGTTATAACAGCATCGGCTGACATGTAATAACTTGCATATAAAGTATATAATTTGACAAGTTTTGACATATGTATGCAGTCATGGGACAATACCACAATCAAGATAGTGAACACATCCGTCACTCTCAAAAGTTTCCAAGTGCCCCTTAGTAATCTCTCACTCCTGCTCCTCCCCAGGACTGAACAATCACTGATCCCATGCAACCACTGATCTGCTCTCTGTTGTTTTAAGATTATTTTGCATGACCTAGAATTTTATGTAAATGGCATCATACAGTAAGCACACTTTTTGTTTGGATTCTCTTACCCAGTGTAATTATTTAATTTAATTAATTAGTTAATTTTAAGATTTTATTTATTTATTTGACAGAGAGAGAGCGAGAGAGAGAGAACGCACAAGCAGGGGGAGCTGCAGGCACAGGGAGAGGGAAAAGCAAGGAGCCCAACACGGGGCTTGAACCCAGGACCCTGAGATCATGACCTGAGCCGAAGGCAGACGCTTAAGCGACTGAGCCACCCAGGCGCCCCCCAAGTGTAATTATTTTAAAACTCACCCATAACTATTGAGATTTATACATACTCTATTCCTTTTTATTGCTGAGTATCATTCATTGTATGGATAAACCACAATTTGTTTATCTCTCACCTGTTGATGAACATTTGAGTTATTCACAGTTTCTGGCTATTGAAAATGAAGCCGTTATAAATATCTGTGTGCCCGTCTCTGTCTGGACATAGACTTCCTTTTCTCTTGGATAAACACCTGGGAGTAGGATGGCCAGGTCAGATGACAGGAGTATGTTTCATTTTTAAAGAAGCTGTCAGGACTGTTTTCCAAAGTGATTGTGTCATTTTACATTTCCACTAACAGTGTATGAGAGTTGTTCCTCCAAACCGAAGCATCTTTAAATGAAAAGGAAGGACCAAGCAGAGAGTTAAACAAGCCATTCTAAAGAGGTGCCTAAGGGCCAGGCCTGAGCTCTTTGAGAAACAACGAAATGTGAAAGAAATGAAACCACTGTTCGATGTTGCCTAAACGTGTCTGTTTTAAGCATTTAAGGCCAAATGGTAAACAGGAGGCCTAAAACCGCCTTCTTTCTGTGGGAACCCGCCCAGTTTTACCACCAACAGTGGGAAATAACACAGTAGGAATGGTAAATTGCTTCTGAAATGACAATGTGAGGAGCTAAATATAATCTCCTTTTGTGTCTGGACTGCAACAACTTCATGTGTACAACAGTTGGCAGGTTGCTCACTTGATTCCAATTAGTTCCTTCCAGGAGAACTTGCTTACAGAGAACACTGTGAGTGATTCCAGTTTCAGGCAAACCAAGTGGGACCAGAAGGAACTAAGACTTCGGCAAAGGGCGCGTTTCCTGGAGAGGAGCTAAACGAGGCAAGGCCAATCTAACAAGGGGCCAACTCTCCTAATTACAGAGGCTAATCGGCAAAAATATTTAATTAGGAAACTTTTAAAAGAGAAGCAGCACGATTTAAAAAGGAGGTAATGTCAAAGGTGCCCTAAAGGCTCTTCCTACCTCTCTCCCTACATGTTTTAGAACAGGAACTGTAAGTACAGTAAATACAGACATAAGCACCATGCTAATAGTAACCATATGCTTGGCCTGGGTATTGGAGTGTAATAGGGAATGGTGGGGAGTATGGTGAACTGGAAAGAGTCCATGCTTCTTTTAAAAAGAGAAGTTATTCAGTCTCCAGTAATCATCACCTTGCAATAAATGCAGGCCCAGTGTTGCTAGATTTGATTTTTCAAGACAAGGGGGAAATCTGAATTTTTAGGTAAAATCAGATTTTTAAATGGTAACAATAAATTTAAGTTTGTTTGTTTGTTTGTTTTAAATGTAGTGTGGATCAAAAAGAAACTGTGTGCAGACCAGAGAGGGCTTGTAGGCTGCCCATTTATAACTTCTGACAGTGGAGGAGTTCTGGGAAGGCTCTCTCTCCAAATAGTTAAACTCATGACATTGAATGAAATTCTTTTTCATTAGAGCAGATTAGATACTCTCCTTACTCCCTTTCCCCATTAAGACTTCCTGTTAAAATGCAAAATAGTTCCAGGTATACTGGATTCTTTGCCATTTAAAAAAAAAACCAGCCATTAATGCCTTAGCTAAAATTGAATTAAGACTTTGGAAACTTAAAGTTATAAAGAACATCCAGAGGGGGATTGCATATGGTTACAGATGGCCACTGCTCACATAACTCTAAGGGTGGAGAGTTCAGACCATCCACTCCACTGCTGGAAAATTTTAGTTGTAAATGTTCCATGTGTTAAGCCAAATTTGCCTCCCTGGTTTCCTCCCCAGCTTCTCCATGGTGGTCTCCAGAAGCTACACATAATAAGCATAATAACTCCTTTCCACATGGGAATTCTGTAAATATCTGAAGATGCTCTTGGAAGTGTCTCCATTCTGTGCGTAAATCTCCGTGGTTACTTCAGTCCTTCCTCATTCCACCAGCATCTCATTACCACTCCTGCGGCTCTTTGAGCGGCTCTCCGCTACTGTGTCTCATGTGTGGTTTGTACTTTATCTGCACACAGCACTATCCTCCAGAGCAGACCGTGAGTTTCACGGGTGGTTGGGAGCAAGCTCTCTGCATTTGTGTTCTCATGTCTTTTCATATTGCTTGGTACATTGTAGACACTAAGAATTGATGGAAAGAAAGAAGGAAGGAGGCTAGGAAGAAAAGAAAAAGGGAAGGAAAGAAAAGAGCAAGCAAGGAAAAGGAAGGAAGGAAGGAGGAAGGAAGGAAGGAAGGAAGGGAGGGAGGGAGGAGGAAAGGGAGGGAGGCAGGGAGGAAGGGAAAGAAAGAGTCAGTGAATGAATTTTTAGCATTGTTTCCAGATTCACCATCTCCTCTTCTATGGGCATGCCTTTGTCGGTGCCATTTTTAAGATGTGGGACTGGGAGCCATGGTCTGAACATGGAATAATAGGACAGGAAATTAGCTCTCTTAACCTGGACACTGGATGGCTGTTGATATACTCGAAGATTACATCAACATTTTTTCCCCGCAGAGGTATTCTTGTTGGCTATCAAGATAGCTATCTTTCTCCTTGTTTTTTCTTTTTCCCTGAAAGAACGGCTACTAAGTCGGGGCTCCCTAAACTGCCATTTGAACCCAAGTTCCACACTTGGCATTTGTCCCACTAAATTTCACCCCGTTATTTGCAGCCTGACCTATAAAAATCTGTGTTGGATCTCAAGTTTGCTTTCCACCTGGTGCATTATCTCGCTGCCTCTCTCAGAGCTCAGTTTGCTGTCAGAACTACGGCTGTTGGCGAGTTGTCGGTGAGAGCCAACTGAGATCATTGTCTTGGGGGAATGCAATTGTCAGCATCGAGTGTCCAGAGCAAGACAGGCCTGGGTGGAGCTCCGCAGCAGGGGCTGCTCTGGGGGCCCGGGAAGGAATGCAATTCACCGAGATGGGTGGGGGCTGAGCAGAAAGATTTCTGATGAAAGTGAATTTCATTTTTTTCAACAGATTTTTCTAGGGTTCGGTCCCACCATGATATTTTAGAAATGCGGACACTCCGTTACTTCCTGTTTCTTTTTGCGTCCAACACATATTGAGTTAATCATTTTGCAGGTACTCTAGAATTTATCAGTGTTCTCCCTGATTTTGTTTCAGTAGAGAAACACACAGGCATGTTTTTCTTATCTGGTTATGTTATCACCATCAGGATTCTCACATTGACCTTCAATCCTCACTACAATGATGTTGATGATAATGTCACCTTGTTCTGTAAAACAGTTTGCGCTTTTCAAAGCACTCTCATGTAAATCCCTGGGTCTTCGCAGTAGCCTAATGAAAATCACAGAGTGGGTATGCTCAGGTCTACCTGACAGGTATTCACTGCCATGGGCAATGAAATGGGTGCCAGTGTTTCGGGAAAGCCACTTACTCCAGAGAATAATCAGCAATAGACCTTCGGGGAAATCCATAGTAGAACTTCTGGTGTCAGGGTATCTTTTGGAAGTTTCCTTTTCCCTTTTGTAAGTTATTCTGCAAATAGCATGTTTTAATCCTGAGGATTCTCATTCAAGAGAGGTGGGAGCTTGTCTTTTTCAAAAGCTAGGGCTAGCTTCCATTATTGTGCCTTGTATTAATTTTTTCTTCATAAAAAATAAAGGAAATAGAATTGCTTAGTTTACTCTGATGCAGGAAATTATTGCTGGTCTATAAAACATGCAGTATTGCAGATAAGCCAGAGATTTAAAAAATATCTAAAGAAAGCTTCCTTGGATCGGATCGACCAGAGATTTGACTATTTTATTGGTTCTACCGAAGAAATAGCTCTTGCAATGATTTATCAGTTGAATTGCTTTCATCTGTTTAAATCTATTAATGCATTTTCATCTTTTTTTCTTGTATTTCCTTAGTTTAAAAAAAATCTTTTACTTACTTCTTAATTACTTATTTTTCTTTTCCATTTTGTAAGAAACATTACAATCTATGAATTTGCTCTTGTGGACCCTGGTATTTCTGTGCCATATGCATCAAGTTTTTATATGTGGTCTTTTTATTGTCTCAAATCTCAATGGTATATAAAGGAGATGTTGGTTTTTACTACTCTTTGATTCAAGAATTATTTTGGAAGATATTTTTCTGTTGTCCAGCTAGTGGAGATTTTGTTTTTATTTTGGCCTTGTTCTATCTTTGGCCATCAGTTTCTGATTTTGCTTCATTTTAATTAGATAGTTCAAAGGTACAATATTAATTTCTTAAGTGAAAGGAGTTAATAAGGGTCAAAAAGGCAAAAATCAGTGCATTGTTTGTTGAAGAAATAATGAATCGAGACATGCAGCCAACATTCATTGACCGACCATGTATTAAGTGCCAGGTACTCTGTTAGGCAGATAGATTAAGATTTTTTTTCTGCAAGAACCCTACAAAAGGGGAATTGATTATGTTATGAATTAACAGGAATTGTATTCATTGTCTTTAGACTTTCTGATTCACTACGAGGTTGCAACACATCCAGTTTGCACGTTGCTAAACTGCAAGTCTGGGTTTTCTTTATTAATGGGGTAATTGCATAATTAAGGAATTTCCCTATTATCTAATTATTTGAAAATGAAGGACCTATACAAATAGGAGAGGTGGATCTACCCTGAGCTAATGAACCCCTAATTGAGGCTCCTCACTGCACAGACCTCTTATAAGGCCCCGGCACTGGGTACATGTGATCATATGCTTTTGTCAAATTTGAGAAGGTAAGATTTTTCACTTCTTTTTCTTAAGAGGTTCTCCTGGATCAGCTCCACTTCTTTTCAGAGCAGGATGTTGGTGTTGATGTGTGGGAATCCAGGATTTCTGCAATACTCTCGCAATTAGTTCCCATGAAAGAAGAGGATTTGGACAGATTTTTCAAACAACTGACATGTTGTTTTTTTCTTTTCTTTTCTCCCTAGCAGCAAATTTTTTTTAGCCATTTCTACTCCTCTTTCCACCCTCCCCCTTCCTTCCCTGTCTCCCCACCTCCCCACCAATGAAATAAATGTGATTTGAATTCAAAATACCATCATTTGTATGAGACCATTTAGCACTTAATTTACCTCCTGCACATATGGTGGATGGTTCAGCTGCTAAAATTTCGATGCAGGACTTCTTCAAAATCTAGAAAGAGAGGAAATCAAAAAGTCAAAGCACAGCTTATTTTATTAGAAGCAGGGTTTTGCTTTTAGTTACCAAGACAGGTAGGTTCAAGGACATTATGTTGTAGTGGGTGGATGGCTGGTAACATCTTTACTAATATTATTAACACCATACATTTAATGAGCCAACATTGTGCTAGATGCCTCTGGGTGTCCCCAAAGTCATAAGAATTATTCATTCATTTGTTCTTTCAGCAGATACTTCTTGAGTCTATGATATGCCAATCTTGCTTATGGAGAAGTTTAACATCTGGTCAGGGAAATGGGACTTACACTCGAAAAGATAAATAATGATGGTTTGTCATTGAGGTAGCTGCCAGGGTGAAGGGGTAGATGGTAGGATCTGCGGAGTTCATAGGGAAAATCACTGAGGGCTGGTGCATTGGGAAGGGCTTCATGGAAGCCGTGGGCGCTGAGGGTAGGACTCCGTCAAGTGGAGAGGAGGGAGTTAGGGGAAGGTTGGGATCCAGGCAAGGAATGGCATGAGCAAAGGCAAGAAAGTAGAAATACATAAACCTCTTTAGCTGGAACAAAAGGAGCTTGAAAAGTAGAAATAAGGGTGATAATAGATAAAGCTGGAGAGGTAGGATGGAGAATCATTTTCAGATTACTCAGAGTTCCCCTTTTTGTTAGAAAAGTCTGGAAAGATGTTTTGGGACAGGACATTGAAGGCTGCTTGTTGTGCCTCACTCTTTGGGCCCCGATAGTCTTACTTAAATGGAAATGCACTCTTCTCTCCAGAAGAGCGTCTCGTAGGGTTGAGAGGAGAGTTTCAAGGAACCAACCCCATGACTGCACAGGGAGTTAATCAAGGCTGCTTTGGGCCGAAGCAGGATATCTGCCTGGTGGGGCGTAAGCTTCTCTCCACCATTTATGAAGCCCGTGTCTTGCTGAATACCGATTCTCAAATTTCATCCAAGCATTTTAAACAAGTATAGGACACTGAGTTAATTTACCAAGCAAATGAAATTTCTTTATTTGGGCCTTACTTAATTTGGAAATTGAGGTGGTTCAGAGGGCTGAAGGAAACCATTTCTCTATTTATAAAAGGAGCATTTGTTGAAGGAATTAATAGTGAAATTATAACATTTAAAGTGTAGAAAAGAAAAAAAAGCATTTTTTTAGCATAGAGAAACACCCATTTATTTGCATTAATGTACTTATATATGCTTCTTTGTCCCAGCTGAAGTGATACAGACACCACAAGATACAATTAAATGAAGGATACAATAAATTGCAAAAGGGGAGGATATGGGTTAAAGGAAAAATAAGGGGAAGATGAAGTAAGGAGTGAGAATATCATAGAAAAAATATACTGTGAAGAGCTTATTTCCTTGCTAGGAGTGGCTCATGGATTTAGTTCTAAACTTTCTAGTAGCAAATGAGAAGAAGGTCAGGCAATATTTATGAGATTCTCAATCAGTGGAATAAAAACAAATCAGTTTCTCAGAAGAGATAATATTTACCCATTCCAGAGAGAAAGCTGGGCATCCTCATAGAGAAGCATTGTGAAAGGAAATGAAGAACATGCTTCAGAAAATCTTTATCTGATGTACAGAAGACAACACACTAAAATGTAGTCATTGAAACAGGCTCTCTCACAACCATGTGTTTTAGGTAAGTCTACAGATGCAAAAGTCATAAGAAGCACTATTTCTTTTTTTTGACAATTCTAAAATTCAGGTTTCCAGCTAACTTTTCCTGACATTCCTTCCCACTCTTGTACAATTTAAAGGCATTTTCATACTTTGATGCCTCTATTTGTTTTCGGCTTCTACAAGATGCCACGGGAGGGAGCAATTTGTTCCTTTTTGTCAGCGCTTGCCTAATTTCTTTGGCCTCTGGTTTACCCAGCCACCCAGCCACCACCCCGCACCTCAAACACAGGTATAGACTCAGATCCCCACTGGTGCCAGGGCCTGTTCCGACAGCAGAACACACATGCACTGAACTCCCCAAATCCGTGCCCATCTCGGGTAGAGTGTATGGTCCTCACACACCTGGCCCTGGGGAGCTGGTATCACCCCTGAGTTCCTGAGTTCCCTTCATTGTCATTCTGACTTGGGATCAGGGACCCCAAGGATCTATGTAGGGCATCCGTGTTTCCCTGCTGGCTTCTCCAACCTCCCCATTCCAATGGTTTATCCAGCCCTTTAGGTCTCTTATGTAGGTAGCAATGTCCTAGGGCAAGGACTTGCCAGAATCCTAGTGTGCAGGGACTCATATCCCAAAAGACAACTGTTCTACTTGAACCGCGAGGACTGTCCACACCCTCTCCCAACCAAGTTTGTTGCCTGAAGGGCCACCTCAGCCAGTGGCCGCCTTGACTGAGGGAGGTAGCCACCCTTCCGCATGTCCTTAGGCACAAATCTCCAAACAGGACACATCAGAAGAAACAGAATTAACCCATATGGAGAAACTTAGTAAACAGTGGCATTAGAACAACACAAAGCTATTTTTTTTATGTTTTAAATAAAATTCCTCAGGCACTTGTCATCTCTTTTTTTTTTTTTTTTTTAAAGATTTTATTTATTTGACAGAGAGAGACACAGTGAGAGAGGGAACACAGGCAGGGGGAGTGGGAGAGGGAGAAGCAGGCTTCCCGCAGAGCAGGGAGCCCGATGCGGGGCTCGATCCCAGGACCCTGGGATCACGACCCGAGCCGAAGGCAGACGCTTAACGACTGAGCCACCCAGGCGCCCCAACTTGGCATCTCTTAATAAATCATTTTATCATCCACAACTAAAGATTTCAAAATAATCCCAGAATAAAAATTGAGCTATTGGATCTATCTTGTCCCCATTCCCAAACTCCATCAAAACACATAAATGAAATTTTCATCCATGTAAGTTCCTGACTTTGAACCAACGTTTTTGAACCAACTTTAATACTTAACCAGAGGCTGGTAAAGGAAACACCCGTGAATCTCTGACCACAAGGACACACTAGGAGGTTTTGTCATAATAAACACATGCTCTATTATTCTCTCAGAGTGTCTGCAATTAGTTGATAAATCTAAGGAGTGTATGAAGGGCCAAAAAATGTCAGCCAAGCACTGTGATTCAATCCAGTAAAAACACAGCTTTCCCAATCTTAACTTAAAACATCTGGAAGGGATGCATTGTAGCCAATAAAGCAAAATTTATCAGTGAGGGGGATGGGCAGGATTTGTCTGGGACTGTGGCTTCTATTAGTTTGAAATGTCTGGTTTCAAAAGGTAGGAAGTCACGCTGGCAGTAGGTGGATTTGGGGGGGTTCCTTTGGTTATTAGTAGCCCAGACTATAATCAGCCTGTCTGAGCTGGAGCAGACAATAGGTCAGCTTAGGGTCTGGAGACGGGATGCGGGTTGGGGGCAGGGGAGCAGAGGATCTGTCCCCCACTTGAGCAGTGGTAGCCACGGAAGAGGTGCAGATACAGCACTGGGAAACTGCTTGAGGGAGTGGAACGGACTCGCGCAGGGTCAGGGTGATGTCAGAGGTGAGAGTACATTGGCTTCTGATGGAGACTGGGCGAAGACCACCACATGCCTCAAGTACAATCCAGTGTGAGGAGTGGGTCTTGGCCCTGGTTCTGTACTTACCTGACCTAGGGTTCTTGACATATCCTTTAACTTTTCTGAATCCTAATTTGGGGGAGCAGTTTATTTTATTTTATTTTTTTTTAAAGATTTTATTTATTTATTTATTTGAGACAGAGAGAATGAGAGAGAGCAAGCACATGAGAGGGGGGAGGGTCAGAGGGAGAAGCAGGCTCCCTGCTGAGCAGGGAGCCCGATGCGGGACTCGATCCAGGGACTCCAGGATCATGACCTGAGCCGAAGGCAGTCGCTTAACCAACTGAGCCACCCAGGCGCCCCGGGGAGCAGTTTAATATACGGAGTATAACCTGGAATCTGGAATCAAATTGCTTGGGTCAACTCCCTCATGAGCAGTGTGACCTTGGGCAAGTTCCCCAACCTCTCTGAGTCTCTGTTTCCTCATTTATAAAAGTGGGATAAGAATACTACCTACTGCATGAAGTTGTTGAGCTGGGAAGATGAAATGAGATACTACTGGCAGAACCCATAGCACAGGGCCTGGAACCTGGTAAGTTCTCAACTAATGGTAACCATTATTCTTAAGAACTTGGGCTCTGGAGACAGATAAGATACATTTGGGCTCTGAATAGATTTATGTTCAAATCTGAGCCCTACCACTTTCTGGCCACGTGGACTTGGACAAGTTATTAAAGCTCAGTTTCCCCTTCTGTAAAAGGGGGATAAGAAACACACTGACCTCAGGGGGCTGTATGATGGTAAAATGAATAATTGATATAAATGCAGAGACATTTAGCTTGTAAATTCATTTGGACTTAGGTGGTCAAATTCACATGGGATTGGAGAGTCAGGAAAGGAGGGAGATCAAGGAAAACCGGCAAGCTTTTTGTCTTATAGACAGAACTAGACAGATGTGATTTGTCAGTAGATAGTCATTTAACAACCCTTGGGCCACAGCCAACAAGTGCCCTTCATGAAAATAAGGCACCAAGAAATGTGCTCAGAACATTCTTAGCAGTAAAGCACTTAGGAGGATGTCTGACATGTATTTGGTTCCGGACAATGGTAGCCGATACTGTGACTTTGGGTAATACTATTACTGCTACTTCTCTTGGGCAGAAAGTAGCTCATATATGCTTCTAACCCATCACCCACCACTGACTCCTGCTTCATCATATTTGCTTGGTTTCTTGGTGTCTTAATTGTCATGAAGAGCACATTCTAGTTTTAAGATGTTTGGAGCTTGAGGTAGGCTGGCCCAAGGTTAGTTAACTACCTATTGACTGGTTATGTCTGTGTAGTTCTCTAAGACAAAAACTTGGCAACCGTCCTTAATCTCTCTGTCACCTTTCAAATCTAATATAGATTTTGCCACCCCACCTGTGGCCTGGTGATTTTACCATGAAATATTTCTGCAGCCATCCACAGTTTAGTAGAAGCTGCCATCCTTCAGAGGACTGATCATGGTTGATAATTATATAATTATTTTTTTGATTGTTTGGTCATTATCTATGTTCCTCCTGAGAATATGAACTCTAGAGGCGAGGAATGCATTTATTTTACCCAACGCTACATCCACAATGCCTAACCTGGCACATGGTAGGCATTTAATAAATATTTATTCAATAAATAAATGAATAAATGGCATACTTTCTGCATGGCTTCATACACTAGCATTACAGCAGATTAGGTTATGGCCTTCCTTCATCTCTATATACAATCTTAGGGCCTTTTGAATAACAAGGCCATATTCTGCATCTTTTAACACCTCCCTCCTCTTATTAAGCACCACCATCTTTGGGGATTGCTTTCCCAGATGGCCTATTTTAACACCTCTATTTTTTTTTTTTTTTAATGGCTTACACCAACAATGCTGTACGTGTGTCATGTCCCTGTGTCTAAGATCTGGACTGGCCTACTTTGTAAAAGGCCCTGACCCCTTTACTTGGGAAAATGGAGAGGTCTGGGCTTGGGGGATGGCACTCAGGCTCCCACAGAAGGCCACCTACTGTGGCAGATGGCAGAATACACATTGGATAAGCCTGGGGACAAGTGCTTTTAGAAAATGTCCGGCAACTTGGGACATACAACTGTTTCCTCCATGCCTTCAGGACTGGCAATGTTGTCTCCATGAATTTTGACTTTATTTGATCTCTCACAAAGTGTTTATTTTTATTTATCTATCTATTTATGTATTTAATTTATTTTTTTTTTAAGAGAGAGAGAGTGCAAGTAGCGGGGAGAGGGGTAGAGGGAGAGGGATAGAGAGAATCCCAAGCAGGCTCCATGCCCAGCATGGAGCCCGACCCGCGGCTTGATCTCACGACCCTGAGATCATGACCTGAGCTGAAACCAAGAGTCGGCTGCCCAACCGACGGAGCCACCCGGGAGCCCCAGATCTCTAACAAAGTGTTTTTTTTTTTTTAAAATAGTCACCTTTCCTAACGAACTTCCATTCCACACTTTAAACGAATAGGTACAGCTATTGTTAACTATGGATATTATCCTAGACCCATGTCAGTTCTACCAAATCTTTTTTTTTTTAAGATTTTATTTATTTATTTGCTAGAGAGAGAGAGCGCGCGTGTAAGACAGAGTGAGCAAGAGTACAAGTAGGGGTAGCTACAGGCAGAGGGAGAAACAGGCTCCCTGCTGAGCAAGGAGCCTGATGGGGGACTTGATCCAAGGAGCCCGATGTGGGACTCGATCCCAGGACCCTGGGATCATGACCTGAGCCAAAGGCAGTCGATGAGCCGACTGAGCCACCCAGGCACCCCAGTTCTACCAAATCTGAATTTAAAATAAAAATCTACTATTATACCCTCATCTTTCCAGGATTCATGTATGGTTTTATGTATACTCGTATATTATACCAAATGAATACTCTAAGATGCAAGAAACAGTTTAAGTGGATTACTGAATTTTGGACAATAGAGCTTATCCTCAAAATATGCAAATGTTTTTGTCTGGGGGGGTGGTGGGAGGGTGACCCAGCTCACTTAAATAAATACAACTCTTCCCTCAGTTTGTTTTGCACTCAGTGAGTATGGTGTGAAGGAGCATAGGACAAACAAGGTCCTGAAACTGAAGATATTCATTTTTTTTCCCCACTAAACCACTTTCCCCTCCTGTTTTCAGAAGGAAAGCTCAGATGGCTGTGAACTCCGAGACGTGGTTTATTTAGTAAGATGAGCCTGTTGACCCCCAGAATATTGGCAGAGTCAGCTGCGCTCCTTGAGAGCAGAACCCTGCAGTGTTTCACTGGATTTTGCTCTAAATTCTGCTGTCGCTTTTCCAGTGGGTCTTAGCAGACTCCTAGTGGGAGGAGGAACCAAAGGAGGAGTGGGGGTGACCTGAGGAGTGACTGGACATGCCCCTCCGTGATCTTGGTAGCCTTGTCAAGCTATGGGAATTTTTATTGCATTTGGACTCTTCAATAAGCTGAACAGAAATAATAGCTTAGTTGAAATGGCCTGAATGTCTGCAAAGTCTGAGACTAATTAATAATCGTGGAGGCCAATGTTTTTTAAAAAGAGTTTCTGCTCGCTACAGAAACTACAGTTGATTCCATTTATGTTTTGTATCTAGGCCTGCTAATGGGAATGGAGCCCCCAATGCCATCGTTTACAGATACAATCTCGGAAGAGAGGGTGGGGGAAGGACCGAAGGGATTTTACCAGAAACAGCGCCACAGAGCTGCCCACTCGTCATGCAGGTCACGGATGCTCTGCAGCTCTCTGGGCTGCTCTGTAATGAGAAAGTATGCAAAGCATAGCACGGGACACCACGAAGACTACAACAAATGGGGCCGTCTCTGGGATGGTAGTGTTAGCATCTGACCAGGAGGAACGGCAGATAGCATGAAAAAGACCCAAGTGCCAAGCAAATGGTGCCAACAATTAGTGCCACTGGGGTTCAAGGCAGGGAGAGGTCAAGGTGGAGGAGCGACCAGGGGAGACTCCAAGGAGAAGAGAGGACTCAGCTGGGCCTGGAGGTCCAGACAGGCTTTGAGACAGGCTTCAGATGGGGCAAAGGAAGAGCAGGGGATATCTTCCAATCACAAACAAGCCTGACGTAAGAGGAGGGCTATTGCTGCTGAGTTGGGCCTCCCGCTCTGCTAGCTGTGGAAAGAGGGTTAGTTCAGTAAAGTTAGGTACTTTCCAGAGTGTGCGAATACGATGCGGATTTTGATTGGAGGGCAACCGTTAGCAGTTCCTGGAGGAGTCTTGGAAGAGTAGGTGGAAGGGAAGGCCTAGAAGACGGGCTTTGCCTTTTGTCATAGCTTTGTTAGGGCCTGGGCCAGACTAGGGGGTACAGGTCTTCCAGTTCCCATGAGGGAAAGGGAGAAATCACAGAATCTGGTTTCCATAAATAAAACCATTTTATATACACCATGGAATAGATTTATTCTCCAGTTTCGCTGATCTTACAGCTTCCTTGATAACCAGGATGTTCATGCCAAAACTCGTGAGAAATCCTCGCAAGTATATTTGTGTTTGCTTGACACATGTTTATTGTTGCTCAAACTCACGGAATGCTCTACGCACTGCTTTACCCTCTCTTAATAGGAAGCCCGATGCAGGCTGAAGTATTTATTCCAGGGAGATACTCCTAGAGGGACATGCTTTGGTGCCAGCCACCGGGTTCTCCTTCCCATAGACAATGTGCCTGGCTCCAGGCACTGCCCTCAACTGCACACAAAGTGGGGACAGCTGGGGGGAGGGGTTAACATCAGGGTAACCAGGCCGAGCGCTGGGATTCAAAGTTGCAGACCCACGTTAGTGGTGACTGAAACCAGCCCTCAAGTAGGTCCCCGTTTCACTGGCTGCAGCACTTTTGCAAAGGAAAACCAAGACCCAGGAGACTTGCTGGACCTTTGCTTCATATTTTCGCCTGAGGGCTGGCGCTACCCTTACCAGTTGTGGTCAGTGGAAATTCCCCGAAGAAGCCACAAGAAGGGAAGGCAAAGGAATCGTTTCTTCCTTTACAGTTGTACTGGCTTGAAGGGCTACAATCTTTCAACCACCCAAAGTCTGTCTTATAATTTATCAACCGTATTCTGCAAAAGCAAGTAGGACTTCTGTCCTCAGAGGTAGAGTCCTTGAGCATGTGTGGAAGGAAAGATGTTCTTTTCAGGCTGTGTTAAGCAGCCAGCTTCTCCTGGTGAGGGGACTTCATCCTTCGAGCAGAAATCAATATTTTCAGATGTGCTCCCCACCTAGAGGTGGTCTCCTCCACCCACCCACTGTGCACTCAGAGGTCAGGCCACATGGGTTTTGGCTTTGCCTCTGCTGTACCTATGTGAACTGCATCGAGCCATTTCACATCTTTGGTTCTCCATGTCTCCTCCTCTGAAATGGAGCTGCCTCCTGGCCTACCCACATGACTGAGCAGAGCACTACGGGCATTTCCATCATGGGCATTAGTGATACAGCAGAGTCTACTCCAGATCACCGCTCACTGCCATGCGGCCTTGCCCAAGCTAGCGGATCTCTGTCCTTACAGCATCTACTTCTGTAGAAGGGATGACAATATCCACACTAAAGGCTGGTCGTGAGAATCTGATGAGACGCCTACGTAAAACGATCGGCACCGTGTCTAGAACCTCAGGACTCACGGAATGGTAGCTTTTATTATTTTTACCTTCCTAGGGAAATAGAGGCGGGGGGAGAAAGCACAGGCTCTGGAGTCGCCCCTTACAGCCATGTGCTCTCAAGAAGGTTATCTGAAGTTCTGTGTCTTCATCTGTAAAAAAGGAATAAGAACATTTTCTTCACAGGGTTGTTATGATGCTAAAATAGGGTCATATTCACTGGGATAAAGGAACAATGTTTGGTCCCAAATACAGTGTGATCTACAGCGGTTGATTTCTTTTTTTTTTTTTTAAGATTTTTAAAATTAATTAATTAATTAAGAGATGAGAGTGAGCATGTGCGAGCAGAGGGAGGGGCAAAGGGAGAGGGAGAAAGAGAATCTCAAGCAGAGTCTGTCCCGGGCGCCACAGCCTGATGCGGGGCTCAGTCTCAGGACCCTGAGATCATGACCTGAGCCAAAATGAAGAGTCTGACGCTTAACCGACTGAGCCACCCATGTGCCCCATACAGCTGTCAATTTCTTTCTGCCTTTCCCCTATGTCCTGCCGCTGAGAGACTAAAATGGGAAACAAGTGAGAACGCCATGAAAAATAAACATTATACAAATCTAACACAAAAGTACTTCTCCCTTAAAGTAGGGAGGGCTGGGGAACAGTGAAAAGACCAAAACACAAGAACCCGTTTGTGGAAGCTGAGGATTCCGGGATTTGCTGAATCCAGGCCCTGGATAATCAGCTCCTGGTAATTCAGTGGTGATTTTCCATTTCCTCAGACATTCTCGGTCTCGTACTGTGGAAAGAGCAGGATCTCTGGAACCAGGCCTCGGTTCAAATTTCCCACTCGACCATTATGAGCCGGAAGACTTGGGCAGTTTCTCTGAGCTGCCTACACCCCAGCTTCCTCACCTGTAACACTGGGATAAGACCTTCTGCAGAGAGTGACGGTGGCAATGCCTAGCAGAAGTCCTGGTGGATGGAAGATGCTCCACAAGTCACTGTGAGTTTTCTTCTTCACAGGCCGACATTACTATTGATCCCGAGGGTTTATTTATTTGTTATCTGGAGGAGAAACAGATCAAGGGCCATGATTCTGGACTCCCTGAGAGTCTGAATTTCAAGCATCATTGTGCTATTGTCAGGCTTTGTATCTGGCTATAGGTCCCCACTGTCCTTCGAGTAAAACGGCCCTCCAGGCTGTGCATGATTTAGCCTTTGCTTGCCTCCTCACGTCATCTTCTGCCAGTTCCCACTTCTTCTTCCTTCATTCTGCCATGCTCCATCACAGGGCTGAGTGCTGCCGAGAATGTTCTGTCCATGCCCTTCCAGTGGATGGCTTGATTTCATTCTTCAGGTCATGTCTTCAAAGGGGCCTGGGCTCTGTGTCAATCCCTTTACTCTTAATCTTGGTGGTTGGTTGCTACTTTTGTACTACTTATCGCAATTTTAACTATACATATGTATTTATTTACATCTTTTTTATGTGCCCCTCCCACTAGATTGTAAGCTCCACCAGGCCAGGGTCTCCATCGCTTTACTTGTAGCTGAATGGCAAGAGTGTACTATTTAAGGTTTTCAATGAGTACTGGATAAAAGAGCAAAAAAAATATTAGCTCCCGCATCTTGATTTGGGATTTAAATATAAGGTCATGATGGGCTGAAAAGCTGATGAACCATCTGAGCTTGTTGAGAGCTGCTCTGTACTCCTATTTGGGATAATTAAGACCAGTCCTGTTTTATTATAAGAAAATCACCAGCCACAAAACAACATCCGTGGGAACAAGTTGGAATAGACGCTTCAGATGGCAGGGAAAAAACAAGAGCTTTCTTTTCAGTATCCAGAGGAGAAATGAACCTACTTCTTAAAAATAGCCAACTTGAGGCCATAATTATTTCTGTCTGTCTTGAGAAAGATGAGCCCCGCCGCGCTTGTCCCTGTTTCTCTGTCTAAGCAAATGAATTGATAACTGCCATAAACATGGATTTCAAGTGTTGGAAGGATCGCAACCACGAGCGTTAGCTCCCAGATAAAAAGCTCATAAGAATGTTATCATTCAGCTCAAGTTTGGAGACTGGAGTCTCAAATTATTATTTTTTTCCCAATTTTTGGGAGACCATTTTGCTGAAATTCCTGAAACATCTTTAGAGTTATTTCCATTTAGGGGTGGGAAGAGCTTTCCAAACATCTGGGGGGCTCACGTCGAGCTTGGGTGAGTTGTTAAGGTAGAAATAGTCAAGGACAACACCAGTTTATGCAGATAAAATGATTCTGATTATTTGGGTAGGAACTGCCTCTTGAGTGATGTGGCACATGGCTCCTAAGAACCTTTGAACAGGTAAGAGTCGTCCCTGTTCAGAATCCAGCTATCTGAAAGCAAGACTGTGCACTCATGCTGCAGTAGGCTCCTGCCTCTAGATCCCCCCATTTTTCTTCCTATATACGGATACCACCATCAGATTCTCTTCCTAAATATCACTTGTTAGATGTTCCAAATGTTTCAGTGATTACACCCACGGAGTTGGAATCAAAACCCCTTCAAGGCTCTTCTCAGTCTGGTTCCAAACCAATGTCTAGGCTTGTTTCTTACTACTCCTGATCCTTTACCAAACTCTCGCCCCAGACAGATAGGCATTATTATTATTGTCCTCGGAGTATGCGTTTCCCTTTTCCAGCTCTTGGGCTGGGGTCATGTCATCTCTTCCCTGGTGCTACCCATCATTCCTCCTGGGTCTTTCATAGATTTAGGTCTGTCCCACTTTCTCATGAAGGCTCCAGCCCACGATAATCCACCTCTGAGCTTCATGATCAGCCCCAAATCATGTTTTGCACCATTTGGGTATTGTTTTATGTTTATTGCAGTCCTTGTTGCTTATGTTGGCAAGTATGCCACACTGATCCCAGAAATTATTTGGAGCAGGGGCCCCTCACCTGGGGATCTAGTATTGGGACTGATAATTCTCTCTCTCAATAATTTCCACTCCCTGGTGAAAGTAGTTTGAGTTGGTTTCTGTTCCTTATCAACAAATACCTCTTGAATAAGATGACCATCATCTGTACATATTTAAAGTAGGAGTTCCTAACCTGAGGTGAGATTATTTTTCACAATTCTGAAAATTTAAGGTCACATGTATCAATGTTCTGAAAGTGCCCCTTGGGCATTTATTTAAAAAAAACCCAACAGATTTAAAAGACACAGATTTCTGGGCACCATCTCATACTGTCTGCAATAGAATCTCTGGGGATAGGACTTGGGAACTGGTATTTTAAGCAAGATTCCCAAGTGGTTTTTAAGTATATTCAAGAAAATCTAGAGGATTGGAGGAAACTGATACTAATGTCCATTATATGATGAGGAAGGAAAGTGAAGGAGGAGGTAATTCATATGTCTTGAGTACCTATTACGTGCCTGGAAAAATATTAGGTAATTTCACCAGTGTTATCTCTTATAATCCTCAAACAGTCCGGTGATGTAAGTCTTACCATCAATCCCTTTTTACAAATAAGGAAACATGTGAGATAACTCATCCAAGGATCTATAAATGGTAAGTCGTTGGGCCAGCATTTAAATTCTGGGATGACCAGCTCCAAAGTTCTTCTCACCCCACAGGAGTTCTTAGCAAACCTTGGAGGGAGTGAAAGTGGGCATGGAAGTACATTGGAGTTTTCCTAGGTCAGTCTGGGAGAGCTGGGCAGATCCTGGTTCTGGCTGGTAACCCCTGGATTAAGACCCCCTTGATATCTGAAGGGGATAGTGACCCTCTGAGCTCTGAATTTGCATCCTGGACCCTGGAGCCTGGTGAGTTTCTACTGGAGAAACTGCTGGCCATCTGCCCAATCACAAAACCTAAAGGTAGAGGAGACAGTGCTTCTGGACTTCATCACAGGTGCGGCCCACACACTGGCCTTCTGGCTGGAGCTTTAAAGATCAGCATAATAAATAAATAAATAAATAAATAAATAAATAAATAAATAAATAAATACCAGCATCATCCAATATTCCGGCTGGACCAAGGGCCTGGCCTATGTATGGAGGATGGAAAAGAGAGGCCGATTTCTGTTCCCTGACAGGAAAGGGGGGCTAAAAAAATCCATTTGTGTGTGTGGGATTGTTCCATCCAACCCAGGTTGGGGTGGAAAGAAGGGATGGTGATTGAAAACCCTGAAGAAGAGTGAATCCTTCATATTTGGGGACCATAGGTTTAAAGTTGTGGTTCCAGTGAAGTCCCCTGGGAAAAATCCTGCTCCAGATGACCCCAGTAGGCAGCCAAGGTAAAGAACCACTGGTCGAAAGTACCTCTGATGGTCAAGAGATACAGATTGAGCCTGCCAATGCTCTAGAAGGCAGCTTGCATTCAGTCATGGTTGGAAAAGCTGAGGTCAGGTGCACACCATCAAGCGATGTTTCCAGTATGAGAACTGAACTATCTGAAGTTTGGTTTGCTGCCAGACCAGGGTTCCCTTCAATTTTTTTTTTTTAAAGATTTTATTTATTTATTTGAGAGAGAGACACAGTGAGAGAGGGGAACACAAGCAGGGGGAGTGGTAGAGGGAGAAGCAGGCTTCCCCCGGAGCAGGGAGCCCCATGCGGGGCTCGATCCCAGGACGCTGGGATCATGACCTGAGCCGAAGGCAGATGCTTAAAGATTGAGCCACCCAGGCGCCCATTCCCTTCAATTTTTAATTTATCTTGTAGGGTCAACTGGCACAGGAGAAGGAGAAAAGAAACGTGTGGAAGGCAGGAGGGAGAAGTGGGACATGATAGATAACAAAGATAGGCAAAGGAAGGTTGTCTCAAGCAGAGAACACCAGCCTTCGGGGGAGGGGACTGGGCAATTTTTAGTGGATCGGGGGCAGAGAGTGCCCAAGGTCCAGTTTTAGAGGAAGGGCTCTACTCACTGAGTGGATGATGCCTTGCAGAGCCTGAAAGCCGTCATTCACGGGAAACACGTGGTCTTTGCTGTCCGCAATCCGGGCCAGCTGAGAAAACAGCAAACACACAAACGCACATGGAGATGTGTCAGGCTTGGCTGCAGAGAACTGAGTCCAGGGGGCTCCATCGACTTTTAGAACCCAGAGGAACCTGAGGCCTTGGGCCTCACTGAAAAGCCCTCGGTAGTAATGAGCTTACCAGTGGCCTTTCTGGAGCAGGCCTAGAGGGTCAGCTCCAGCTTTTACATTTGTTTTAATACTTTTCTCCTTGGGAGCAGAGGTAAGATTGCTCAGCTAGATGAACGTTTGGCCTGGGTGGATGTATTTATAGATTTGGGGTCAGGCCATTGGCTCATTTTTCTCCCATTCACTCAAATTTCTGTTGGCAACTGTATTTGAATCGAACAGACTCAGGTTTCCTTTCAGAGCAACTTTAAAAATAAATTTAAGTTTTGGTGTTGGGCGAAGCCAATGAATGGAGCCCCTTCCCTTTCGCTCAAATTACTCATTGAGGAGATGACCCTTGCAATTGGTTTGGCTCTCTTATTTCACAGAACAGAGGACAGGAGAAAGAAGAATCTGATCTGTGGACTTTTCTACTCCAAATCTATAGTTCTGTGCCTGCCACCATCATGGTCAGTGCCATGACCTTCCCTGATGGCAAAAGTAACACACAACCAATGGGAAGTTTCAGAAAACCCAGGAGTGTTAACAAGAAAAAAAGTTACTCATCTATCTATCTATCTATCTTCCCCCTACCATTTTTCTATTATTAATTTGATATACTATGTAGTCTTTCATACTTTCCCTCCCCAAATACACACATTTATTTTAAAAGTGGACTCAGACTATCCCCACTGTTTTGTAACCCTATTTTATTCACCTAATATCATAAGCATTGTCCCACGTCATTAAAACAAAAAGAAATGATGACCTACATTGAGGAACAGTTATGTAGGTTGTTAGCAAAATGTCACAATTTGCATATCTATATTTGTACATTCTTTTTGCCCACTTGCCAATTATGACTGACCCTGAACAACATGGGTTTGACCTGAGCAGGTCTACCTACACGCGGATTTTTTTCAATAAATACAGTAAAATACTGTAAATGTCTTTTCTCTTCCTTATGATTTTCTTAGTAACATTTTCTTTTGTTTGGCTTACTTTGTTATAAGAATAGAGTATATAATGCATATAACATACAAAATATGTGTTAATCAACTGTTTATGTTATTTCCAGTCAACAGTAGGCTGTTAGTAGTTCAGTTTTTGGGGAGTCAAAAGCTGTCAATGGATTTTTGACTGTGTCGGGGGGCTGATATCCCTATCCCTGCAGTGTTCAAGGACCAACTGTATATTTATTTTTTTGTATTGAAAATGCACTGAATTTCTAATGGGAGAAGAGGGATGTTTGACATTTAAGCCAAATTAGATTCATTAAACTAAATGAAAAAGAAAAACAAACAATCAACAAGTTTTCTAATGTTATTCAGATCTGTTTTGACACCTTGGCAATTTAACATCTACCAAGAAAGTCAACCAAAGAAGATACTGCCTGGATAGTCTGCATTCACAGCCCCCAAATGCATTGGCTTGGCTTCACGTCCCTTACACATCCAATAATTCTTGCTTGCTCAACGTTTTTGGAAAAATAACCTATTTAAGGGGTGTTTGTGCTGCTGCACTGAATACACATGTTCTCTATCATTCACAAGCTCCCAGACCTGAAGAAATCCATACCTGTGTTTCATTGAAATCCTTCACACCAACACAGTAAACAATGGCACCAAGATCTCGGGATCTGTTAGCCTGGGTCAATGGAGAAAAGCCATTAGACAGAGAAATGGCAAATATACTCCTTTTGGATTAACCAGACTAACTTCCATGATCAGGTATTTATTGAGCACCTACTATGTGCCAGGTACCACAATGGAGAGGGCAATCCCTGTTCCCAAGGAGCTCACCCTCTAGTAAACAGCACATTCTACCGTGATGTATGAGGGACATGAGAGGAGTGATTAGCCTAATGGGACGTGTTGAGAAAGAGCATTGGAAGTAGTCTTGATGAAGGGATTTGAAAGATGAGGGGAGGAAAAGGGAACAGTAGGCTAGGATAAGCCTATTAAATATTCTTGGGGGGGGGCCTCCTGGGTGGCTCAGTCGGTTCAGCATCTAGCTCTTGATTTCGGCTCAGGTCATGATCTCAGGGTCCTGAGATCGAGCCCTGCATTGGGCTCCGTGCTCAACGCAGAGTCAATTTAGGATTCTTTCCCCTCCCTCTCCCTCCCCCCAGCTCCTCCCCCTGCTTGCTCTTTCTCTAAAATAAAAATAAATAAATAAAATCTTAAAAAAATATTCTGGGGAAATGATTATTCCATTCCTCTGAAGAATTTTTATTGACATACTTTTCTTCCTTTGTAATAGCAGCATGGTATAATAGAAAGGATGTGGCCTTTGGAACCCGTTATACCTAGTTTTGGCTTTGCTCTGTGAAGTGTTTGGGGATTCAATGAGATAACATATTCAGAGCTCCTCATACAAGGCCTAGAACAACGCAGATGCTTATAAATGTCAGCACCCTTTGTGAATAAGGCCCTTTTCATTGCCACAGAGTACACTGGTTTAATGGTGTGGGAATTATGGTCTATATTCGAGTTAGGGAACCCATGACCTTCTCTACAATTAAGTATCGAGAGGGCAACATAATGAATAACATCCAGGTTTTGGCTTGATTTTAATATTTGATTAATTAAAGGCTCTGATATCTTATTTCCAGGTTCTTCTGTGTTTCAGAATAGAAAAGAAAATTTGGAAATCATTGGAATATACAGTGGGTGCTGAATAAATAATTGATAGTAAACACATAGTAGGTGCTCAGTGTACGCATATTGATCTGAATTGTGTTCCTCCTCCACCCCTCGCTTTAGTATTCAAACCCACTTGGGATTGAAACATTCCGAAACACTGAATTTTAGAAGAAACACATACTTTTCCCCTTCATTTTAAAAATACGCTTTGCTGCTTTAAGGATAACACTAACTTTTACACACAGTCTATGTCTAGCCTTATCTGTAGTAACTTCTTTGACTCTTTCCCTCTAATCGGGCTTTACGCAGGATTCTCAAAAATGGAAAAATCCATTTCTTTATGTAGCTTGAGCTTTCTCTTTCTTTTTCAGAAAGCCTCCTCCTCTTAGTGCTGGCACTCCAAATATTTTTCCAAGTTTGCACGCGCCATACCTAACATTCTTTTCTACTAACCCGTATTTTAAGCCTCTGACATCCATCATTTATCTCAGATTCAGTTATTTCCTTATTAGGGTTTTTACTTTAGTTGACTGTTGTGCAGCACCCAAAATAAGCCATTCCGCGTTCCCATTGTATCATTAGTTTCAACTTCAGAATACAGGAGTGTATTATTTTCCCAATGCTCGGGCAGGGTCTGTCACATTTACTAGTGTGCTTCCCCAGTGCAAATGATCTTTTGTACTAGTTATGGGTAGGGGAGAAGTAGTGTGTTTACCTACAGCGTTTCCTCATGCCCTTCGCCAGCAGAGGCTTCAAAAGGCAGCATTGCATCCTTACGTGGTAAGCACCATGAGGGCGGCAAACGCACCTCCTTCACCTGTTTCCCTAGTATCAGGCAAAGTGCCGAGCACATGCGGCGCACTCAGTTAACACTGAATGAATGAATGAATGAATGATTGTTTGCCAAGGGAGCTGAATTTAAATCAAATAATAGTCAAGAGCTTGAGGTAAGTGTCAGGCTCTGATTAACTCCTCCCCCAGACGCCAGCATTTCCTTCCTCACTGCCTGTCTTTTTCCTTATTGTGTTTCTCTCCTACTTTGTCAGTAATGGTGAACTAGTTTCTTGGGCCAATTATACATGTGGCTCAAATCTCAGACTGGAAAGGAAAGGATTTCCTAAATATAAACATTATTTTTATTTATTTTTATTTATTTTTTAAAGATTTTATTTATTTATTTGAGACAGAGAGAATGAGAGAGACAGAGAGCACGTGAGAGGGGGGAGGGTCAGAGGGAGAAGCAGGCTCCCTGCCGAGCAGGGAGCCCCATGCGGGACTCGATCCAGGGACTCCAGGATCATGACCTGAGCCGAAGGCAGTCGCTTAACCAACTGAGCCACCCAGGCGCCCAACATTATTTTTCAATTCCCGAATAAACCTCTTTTTCTGAAACTCTTTATACAAACTGGAAGCTTCGTTTAGAGAGAATACTCTCACTTGCTTTAAGGAATACTTTTCTTCGAGAACATAAAGAAAAGGAAGGAGAAATACTGTAGGAGCGATTGCAATTTACTTTGCTACCAATTAATATTCAACTTTGATTCTCGGAGTGAGAATCTCAATGATTAATACCTTCTGACCAGACTGGTTCTTACATATTTCAAGTGATTCTTTCCCCTCCTCCTGTTTTTAGCAGAAATGGGGGGAAAATGGCACCGTTTTTGTTTGAAAGTGATATGTAGTTATTTCAAAACTGCTAGATAAATATAGTGCTTTCAATCAAGTCATGATAAGCAACTTTTATCCCTCAAAACCCAGAGTAACAGGCAAATATTTTGAAAGGGGGAAAAACATCTACCATGTGTAAGATGTGAGAGTTCACTTTAAAAAAATGAATTATTATTATTATTATTTTTACATATGAGACACTATTTTACCCGGGGGTTTTTACAAAGAACACCTAATCGTGTTGTCTGAGTAGAAAGAGTGCAGTCCGTTTCTGAGGAGGAAGGAGCCCTGTTTCCATGTCTGTGTTAGATATAGGCCAGGCCATCGCTTACCTCCCTCTCTGAATAGAAAAAGAGATCTTCATGGAGTTCCCCATCGGTCAAAGCAATGATGACGCTGGCCGTCCTGTATCCTGCTCAACACAACACAGACCCACTCAATCCATCTTGCCGCACTCAGGGAAACCCCCTCTCAGTCCTGGGGGTTGATGTCTCATAAGCTCAACCACCCGAGGTCAATCTTATGAGAACCAGCAACTTTTCTTTTGGGACTAGAAGCACCTCCAGCACGAAGAAGAAGAATGCATCTGTGGGGACTGACTCTGGGGCAGGGGGAGAGGGGGGAGTTTTGCTTGTGGGTTTCTCAGTCTTCTCTCCAGAAACAGCCAAGCCTGCTGGAATGGTCACTGGACTGATAGCTGGGAGTAGCTCCAGTGAATCAAACTTCTATGATTTTCTATTAACAGTCCATGTGACTGAGGTTAAGGCCTGGGGGCAAACTCTACCACATGGGCTGTTCAGGAGTCCTCACAGGCCGCAGTGGACCATACCCCTCACCCCTTGAAGAACCGGGCAAGGAGAAATAGTCGTGATTATAAGCTGAGTGGAAGTTATTATACCAGCTAGGAAAACCTACTAGAATTCTTTCAGTGATTTTTAGACTTCTAACATGGCTGAGGGTTGGTTTATATTAACAAGCCTTAGCGTTGATACTGGGTCTGTTCTATTTGTCCCCACAGTTGAGAGGGAAATAGGAAGCAGACACCTCTACAGGCCTGGGAGAAAATCTCCACTGTAATACTGAATCTCTTTCAAAAGATTTGCCTCAGATAAAGAAAGGCTATCCATGAAAGACACTGTAGTCTTAGTAACAACAGCTAAAATCATAATAAGAAGTATATTTTCTATACGTTAAGTACATTGTATACATTTTTTTTTCATTTAAGTGAAGCCAACTTTAAACCACACTGGTATCTTCATCTTAATATCATATCCAATCACAGTAATGAAGTGGCTTGGAGCTTGGGGGAGGACAAAAAAGATTAAATTTGACATGAAAATCCAAGACTTTACTAACCTATCCAAGTACTTATTAATTTAATGAATTCAGCATGCAAAGCTGTTCACGGACATTATAGACTGTGGCCCATAATGGGCTCCTCATTACTTTTATGTAACTTTTTTTGGCATCAACAGGACAGTGGAATTTGACCTGGTACACGTCATCTTGTCTTCTTTGTGATGAGGTGTGGAGGATTATGGACATCACATTTATCTTTTGTAACGTGAAGATACTGAAGCACTTTTTCAGGCCAACACAGAAAAAAAAAGTTTGCTAATTCATATTATAGTCTTACCTTGACTGTTTTCATAATAAATCTGCTCGCTGGCCTGAAAAACACACGGAAGAGACATTAGACCTAGAGCCACCTTGTGCTATTCCAAATACCACGGTGGGCAGTGGGTTCTGGGGCTGGCTATGTAGGCCAGCTCAGTCTTGATTCTTTATGTAACCCACCCAGGCTTTGCTCAAATACCAATGGTTGGCATTCATCTAAAGTTACCTTGACATTTAACTAATGTACTTGTGAACACGGATCCATGTCTTGCTTCTCACAGACTGCGACTTGTTTTCCCTATGACTGAAGTTACTGACGTTCTGTCTCAACCACTCACGCACCATATAGAAAAGGTTACCTTGGAAATGTCGGGGACTTGCGTGTGGCATGATTCATGAGTGTCAGCCAAGCATTAGCTAACAAGCCCTTTGTCGGTGTCAGGGAGGGAGCGAGGAAATTCACTTCTCTGGGATAGAGTTATCAGTGTGCAAGCTTGTGGGAAAATTGTTTTTACTTTCTTGCTCTTGGAGGTTGTTCAGTTACATGTGTCTTATCTCATCGGCCATCCTTATGTTGATGTTTCTCTATCACACTTTATATTTAGAGTTGGAAACCATTTTAAAATTACCCTTTCAAATCCTTCATGCATGTAAGTGTCTCCTCCTGGCAGGACCTTCTGGAGTTCTTCTAGGCCCTGACGGATCTGTTCCCTGAAATCCAAAGACACCCTGTTAGTCTTATTAGAGCATTTTACACTTTGCTGTGGAGAGACATATGCATTAATCTTTTTTTTGTGGATCCTGCGATAGTAACCCCACGTCCCCCAAAAGCCAATTAGAGGGAAAGTCTTTGTAGCACATTATCCATTCAGGGTTAGCCATAAGGGAGGATGAGTGAAATCTCAGGCGAAGGGACCCTTTTGCAGGAATATCCACCCACTCACAAGAGTTTTCCGCCCCTTAACAGGACAAAGTTTTCATTCTACATTGGAAATGAGTCCTAAAATGCAACTGCTCCAGAGGGGATGACACGACAACTCAGGCAACTTTATATCAAGATGCAAACAGCTCACGTGAGCCAGAAAGAGGTGAGTACCAAGAACCCAGGGCAAGGCCACCACAAGGAGCAAAGGTGGGACGGGCAGGTGTCGGGAGCAAACTCTGCCGCCTGCACGGATGTGTCAAAGGAAACCGTGTAGTCAGCTTTGAAAAGAAAAGCTCAGGCAATCTATGCTTTCCAGGACAACCGAGAATGTTTTCTGTGGGCTGGTGTCCATGTTTTCTTACTCTGGTTGCTCAGGGTGGTGGTGGGGGAGGCAGGAAGAGGAAGTGGGTTATGGCACCGGGAAAGGGTCCAACTGGTGATGGGAAATGTGGATGGTCTGGGGACTGAAGAGAATCTTTGTAGATCATTCTCTCTGGGATGTAAGATGTCCACATCCACATTTCTGTCTTTTAAATAGCTCCATACCATGCCCAAAGGGCAAAAAAAGTTAATTTCTGAAGAAACATTAACCTTATTCCTAATCTGTAAGCCTACAAAAGGGTTTGTAATTATCTCTCATCGGGGCCTCTTTAGGGACAGAGGTGGAGTTGCACTATGTAAATTAGGAAGGCAAGCTCCTTTTGAGTAAGGAAAGAACCTCCCATTTACTGAGCTTCCGCTATGTACAAGGCCCTGCTCAAGGATTTCTGATTTTACGTTCTCAGTAACTGCTCAAGGTGGGCATTATTGCTCTCCTACAACAGGCGAGAAAATGTGGTTCAAAGATTTTAAGCAGGAGAGCAGACTTGAAATCAAATCGGACTGACTCAAAAATGGCTCTCTACTCTGCCCAGCATTCTCCTTTAGATCAGTGCTGGAGAAGTGGGAGGTTTCAGTAACCCTTGATTAATGAGGAGCAATGGTAATTTCTAACACTGTCTGAGTAGTCACTATGTGCCAACCCCTGTTAGAAATACACCACCTATAATTAATTCACTTATTATCTTAAGAAAGCTCTTTGAGGTAGATACACTGTTATGTCCATTTCACAGATAAGGAAACTGAGTCACAGAGTGGCTAAGGAACTTGCCCAAAGTCCCTCGACTTCTAAGTGGCAGAGGTTGAATTTGAAACCCAGAGGCCCTGTTCTCCATCACTATGTTAAACCGTTTTCCTTGAATGAATGAACAAAATTCATTACTGTCTTACCCTGGCAATTGCTTGGGGAAGAAGTCTAGTGCAAAATTAACTTTCTGTTAAAACTGATGCAATGCGGCGGCCATGGATGAGGCTGGATTGCCAAGATGTTGGAAGTTTTAAAAGACAAACCAAACAGGGGTTCGTCTGAGCCTGTCCCTGGCCTGGGTTGTTGATGCTTCTCAAGTGGAATATTTAAGACCAAGTAACTCAGACTTTGAGAAATGTTCTGACTATTGTTTGCTTTTCTTACCAGTGCCTAGATATCAGACCACGTCCCCAGCTGCCCAAGTCAGAAACCAGAAGCCTTCCTGGTCCCTCTACCTTCACTCTCTTCTCTCCAGCTCCCCCTACATAATCTATCATTGAGTCCATCAGTTCTATTCTAGACATTCGTAAAACTGACTACTTCTCTATCTCTTCTGCCAATGCCACTGTCTGAGCCATCATCATCTCTTGCTTAGACCACTAAGACAGTTACTTTTTATCTTTTGACTGTCCTCCTGCCCTTCTTCCATTCATTCTCCACATGGCTGTTACAATGTTGTTAAAATATAGGTTAAAACATGCCGAATCATTCACTCCCCTGCTCCAAACCCTTCAATAGCTGTTGGGTTACACTTGGTATATATCTGAAAAACTTGCCAAGCCTTCCAGTGCCTACATGGGATGGTTCCTCTGCCTCCCTGTCCGGCCCACTTTGCCCCCACTCTCCTCGCTTGAGCTCCCCTGGTCTTCCCAAGCAACTTTCTCCAACAGGCCTTTCACACCTGCAATCATTGCTGCCTGTGGACTGGGGCTACCATTGCCCAGCCCTTCACTGGGCTAATTCTTACCCAGCCTTCAGTCCCAACCTAAATGTCAATTGCTCAAAGTAGCCTTACTTGACTTCCCCTATTTAGACTAACTCCCTCAATTAGGCTTTCTCATGGCACCCAGCAATTTTGTAACTAATAACATTTGATTATGTTTAGCTACCTCCTTCACCATTTCAAGACTCTGAACTCCATGAGGGCTGGGCCTTGTCTGTTTTTGTCCCCGCTATATCTTCTGTGCTTACTACAGTGCTTGGAACAGAACAAACATTCAATGCCTATTTACTGAAGAGGTTAATCATCCTAGGAAGAAGTCAGTCTTGGGGGCAGGGATGAGCTTCACGTGGACATGTGGAGGGAGGCCAGGCAGAAGCTGACTTGATAATTGATCCTAGATCTGTGCCTATGTGGTGGTTAGAAACAATTCTCTGTTGTACCCCTTTATATTGCCCCCAGTATTTCAATAACTCCTATCAAAAGGCATAGTTTAATTTTAACTCTGTCGTTTGGTGATAAGAAAGGGTATATATCTGTGCATTAGAAGGAGGGATAAAGATGAGAGCTGTGTCCCTCATTGGGAAGGGAGAGGGTGACATTATAAGAGGGCAGCACTGCCCTGTTGGTCAGCAGTTTCAAGAGGGAAAGGACACTGGCAAGGCGGCAAGAGGGTGAGGCTGGGATATGGGACTGAGGTTGGGATAGGGAAATGGGGGTTTGTTCCTGAGGACACAGAGGTGGCACATGGAACACTTCAGAATAGCTGGGGGCACTAAAGAGGAGGGGGCTAATTTCTGACAATTAGGTGAGAAGAGATTGGGCATTAAAAGTAAATGGGAAGAGAAAAGCAAATGTGGCGTTATCTTTGCAAAGTTCGGGACATTTCTGCAACACTAAAATTGGAATCTTGTGTTAAGACTGAAGCTTAAATAAAGGCATACTGGGGGTGTGGAAAAGTTTCCTTGGCTTCACTGTATTTTTTTCTCTGCCAAATAAAGTCTGGGAACTGGGGTGTTTTCTCTAAGCCTATTTCCTTTTCTTTATAAGTATTTTCTTGGGCTTTCTATTTTTTTGGTACCAGAACAAGCAAAGGCTGTTTTGGAAAATGTCTTCCTCCCTGATACTTTATGTCTGGCAAGATAGGAACTCACCAGTCCCAAGCAGTGATCACAACCTCCCCATATACCACCCTTCTTGGTCAAAAGATCAAATGACTTATGGCCCCACCTCCCTACTCCCTGTCCCTTCTCTAAGCACCCACAACATCTAAGCAAACAGAACAGATGGTTCATGGGAATGGTGAGTCTGTTTTAATTCTGGGACAATAGAACTATTAATAAGGGCCTATTTTTTTTTTTTTATGCTCTCTTAGGAAAGGAAGAAAACAGGGAGAAAGATCTTTTAAAGGGGGTGATAAGAACCTCTCTGAGGACTTGGTTATTACCAAATGAAATGTTATCTTCCTGGGAAATGAGAGAGGCAGAGAAGCCTATGGAGAGGCTGCTATTAAAGAGTCTCCTGTTTTCCTTGGTGGTTTCACATGTCTGCCAGTGTTCCTATGTAGAAGTGAAGGGTTTCCAGTTCACATGTCCTGTGTTTCTTGTACAATCCCTGCAAGACTTAATGATGGGCATAGAATAGATAATTTGCTGTTGAATGAATGATTCCAGCTTGGATGCATGCATGCATCCATTCATTCATTTCCACAATGATTTACTGAGCATGCACCGTGCCCCCAGCACTGCACTGGTTGGTAGGGGTAGGGGGTGGGAGAATTGGTCACAATGTCTGCTGGACTTTCTGTGGCCCGGGGAATTTTCCCATACTTCATGAAGATTACTTTCTGGGATTCTGGTTGTGATGTGACATTTTGATAAGATTTGCTGATGGAAACATTAAAGGATGGACACACATAAGCATATCAAGAAGCACTACATTCAACAAGCTTTTCTCCTAAGTATCCTAGTGATGTTCCTACTGCAAAATCCTCCTTGGGGTTATGCAATGTCTACCACATTTTCAGTCTATAAAACAATCTCCACCACCACCCCAGAATAACCCAACATCAGCTCTACATTGTCAACTTCTTGCCTCTGAGTAAAAGAGCTTCTAGTTCTGTGGAATTGAACTTTTCTCAAATGTCCAGCAGTTGTTGGCTTTGGAGCCTCAACTTATATTGTAAACACACATCACTACCTACTACCGCTAATGCTGCATTTGCAACATTTCCAGATGGCCTTATGGCTCCAGATGCTCACTACCAAAAACATGGAGTGAACAGAACAAAAGACCATAGATTAATTAAAGACCTTTCATTGCTACTTTTGGAGTCTAGATGTTTCACAGCCAACTCTAATCATTTGTTTATAATGTATATAGATGATAGCCTCTTTGGGACTTTTACTTAAGGATAGGCCAACATGATTAATGATACTGAGCTGCATGCTGAACCAAAGATCCTTTTCTCTCTCTCTATTTTTTAGTGAGCTATAATTTATATGCAGTAATATGTACAGATATTTATTCATTTCTTTTGTATTGTTGAATTTCTTTCCATAATGTTGTTTATAATATTTCTTCATTATCTTTTAACATCTGTAGGATCTGTAGTAACATCCTATCTATAGTAGTGGCTCTATGGATTACAGTATTCATCCTTACTTTAACACAGGCTACTATAAGTTAATATTATGTCACTTCTCATATAATGAAAGAACGAATGCTTTAACATTCTGATTCCATATATCCCCTCTCATCTTTTATGTTATTACTGTAATATATCCTTTTATATATGTAATAAACTCCAAAATGTCATTCTTATATCTGTCTTAAGCAATCATCTTTTTGCAAAATTAAGAAAATATTTATTATTTCTGCTATTCCTCCTTCTTTTTTTTTGTAGATCTAGTTTACATCTGGTATCATTTTCCTTTAGCCTGAAGAATTCCTTTAGCGGTTGGTTCTTTTTGTAGTGCAGGTTTGCTGGGGATGACTTTCTCAGTTTTTTTTGTCCCCTAAAAATGTCTTAATTTTTGCCTGCCATTTTAAGGATATTTTCACTGGATATAGAATCCTAAGTTGTCATTATTTCCTCTCATCTTTGTAAAGAAATCAGTCTGTTGCCTTCTGGATTGCATGTCTTTTGTTCTGATGAAAAGTAAGTGATTTTCATTGTTGCTCCTCTCTTTGTAATATGTCTTTTCCCTTCTCCCTATGTTTTAAGATTATCTCTTTATTCTGGTTTTCAGAAATTCAACTACTTTGCACTTAGATGATGTTTTTCTTTGTATTCCTCCTGTTTGGGGTTCTTTGAGGGTTTTAGATTCATCTGCAGAATGTCATGTTCAGTATTCCAATTATACATATATTAGACCACTTGGTATTATCCCACAAATCATAAGGGCTGGGTCATCACCCCCCTTTGCCCCCTGACCACTTTTCTGTCTCATTCAGTTTGGATAATTTCTATTAACTTGTTTTTAAGTTCATCAATCCCTTTTCTATAGATATTGTATTTCAGTTCCATAGTTTTCACTTGGTTCTTTAGAGTTTTCTTTGTTGTTGTTTTTTCTTACTGATATCCTGTGTCTCCATTGTACTCACCTTTTCCTGTAAATTCTTTAACATGTTTATAATAGTTGCTTTAAATCCCTGTCTGGTAATTCCAACCATTGAATGATCTGTGGTTTGCTTCCATTACTGTGTTTTTTCTTGATTATGGGTCACATTTTCCTGCCTTTTTCCCATGCCTCATTATCTTTTCATTTGTGTTTCAGACATTGTGTATAAAAGAAAAGCAGTGGAAACTTAGGTACAATGTTGACTTATTTTGCTCGTAAGCCTTTTATCTTTGGGAGCTGGGGGTGGGGTGGGGGCTGATTATTTAGATTCCTCCTTGAGTTAGGTTGAGTTTAGGCTGGGTCACAGCTTTAATTAGACGCTGTTCCCTGTTATTAGCCTGATTCTCAGACTTCTGCCCTGCCCTGCATTTGTGGTCTTTTCAGTCTTTGAGTTGGGAGGGAGGTGGGTGCAGCTTCAGTCATTTTTGCTTGCTGTTGGATTCAACTCTGGTAGAACACCAGAATCCAAGCACCACAGTGATCCATATATAGTATTATGCAATTTCTCTTCACTTTTCAGCAACTGTTCCACTGATACTTTCTTAGAAAAAATGCAGAGGTGCAGGTGAGGGGGAGAATTGTCAGACAGAGATTTCTTTTTCATGTAGGGCTCCTTCAGATAATCCATCCCTCTCGCACACATCATTGACTGAGGTTCAGCTGACTTCTCCTCATCTCTGAAAAGTCTCCATGGCTACCCTACTTTTGCCCATACCCAGATCATATCCATCACCAAGTATGGAAGTTTCTGTAGATCTCTGCTCAGCTATAAGGGGCTTGTTTTTCTCTAATTCAGCTCATCAGTGCTTCCTGTATGTCTGTTAACCCCATAGAAACATATGGATTTTATTTTGTTGGGACTTTTCTGCTTGACCATTGGAATGAAGGTTTTTCACATTCCTCTACATCCTAACCAGAAGCAGAAATACTATCAAGCCTTTTTCTAAATATTTGTGACTACACATTTGTTTCAAGTCAGGAAGAAAAATACTAAAGGCTGATTACCAGCATATAAATATACTCTAGTATCTCTCATCTTAAAAATATAAATCCTCTTGATATGAGGAATTCTTAATCGCAGGAAACAAACTGAGGGTTGCTGGAGTGGGGGGTGGGGTGGGAGGGATGGGGTGACTGGGTGATAGACACTGGGGAGGGTATGTGCTCTGGTAAGCACTGTGAATTGTGCAAGACTGTTGAATCTCAGATCTGTACCTCTGAAACAAATAATGCAATATATGTTAAGAAAAAAAAAAGAAGAAGAAGAAGGTAGCGGGAGGGGAAGAATGAAGCAGGGGAAATTGGAGGGGTAGACGAACCATGAGAGACGATGGACTCTGAAAAACAAACTGAGGGTTCTGGAGGGGAGGAGGGTGGGAGGATGGGTTGGCCTGGTGGTGGGTATTGAGGAGGGCACGTTCTGCATGGAGCACTGGGTGTTATGCACAAACAATGAATCATGGAACACTTCATCTAGAACTAATGATGTAATGTATGGAGATTAACATAAGAATAAAAAAATTAAAAAAAATCCACATAAAAAAAAATATATATAAATCCTCTGTGACCCCACATCTCCCTCTAGCTATTGACCAATTTTTTGCATTTCTCTTCACAACATGACTTCTTGAAGCAGTATTTGTATCTCCATTTCCCTGTCTTTCCTGGTGGAAACTTTCTTCAAATGTAGAGTGATCTTTGGCTGTTCATAGTGAATGAGCAAGATGGAAAGACTTGTTGGAAACTGTGTGTGCACAGTGGGGCATGCCAACTAGCAAATGACTAGCTTTTGTCAACAGGCTTTTTTGTTGGGGACCCTCAAATATCAGTGTATTTACATTTCCTCCCTCCCCCCGCCCCGAGGTATTTATTTCTACAGAAAAGGAATTTTCAAAATCTTTCCTTAGGTCTGGAATTGACAAGGAGGAGGGCTGGAAGCAGTCACATTTGTTATGCAGATATCTCCATAATCTCCCATACCTGGTGTCTGACTCTGAAACCATCCTTGTCTACTTTTGCCAGAGAATATACTTCTCTTCTCTGGTGGAACTGGAGGAGTAATTTTCAGATGTAGTGGAGGCAGGTGTTTCTGAAGGTTGAACAGCTCTTCAGATAAACTTTTTAAAAAAATTTAATTTAATTTTTTGGTTTTATTGAAATTCAAGTTAGTTAACATATAGTGTATTATTAATTTTGGGGTAGTGCTTCATCAGCTGCATATAACACCCAGTGCTCGTTACAGCAAGTGTCCTTCTTAATGCCCATCATCCTATTATCCCATCCTTAGATAAACTCTTAAACAATATTCCAGTTTTCACCCTGTTAGCCCTTCCTTGTCTTCTGCGGTATCTGGCAGTGCTAGGTTTTGATCCTTACAGGGTTCTGCTAGGCTACAGGCTTCTCTTTATCATCTCCTTCTGCAGGATTATATTTGACTTTTCTCCACACTGCTTACATCATTTGCCACTCCTCTGTCCTCTTTCCATCCTCACTTGTATAGTGTTCTTATGGCTTAAATATTTCTTAGTTTCTTCAAAGAAGGGCTTTGTGGTTTTGTTTCACATCCTCCTGGTTTTGGGGTGCTTTTTGTGACAGAAAGGGTAAAAAATATCTTTACCTCTCATTTTAAAATTGGAAGTCTTCACCTTCTAACCCATTCTGCTCTGACCTTTGTCTCTGCATCTCTGCTGGTCCCCAACCATCTCCACATTGCCAAACCAGTAATCACCTCTCTGGCTTCATCTTACTCAATATAACCTCTTCCTCAAGTTAAAATGCTTTCTTTTCTTGATTTCCATTATGCATGCACTCTCCTTTTCCCTCATCAGTTGTTCTTTCTCATATTTCAGTATAGACTTTTCCTTCTCTTCTAGAACTCTAAAGATTGGAGTGCCCCAGAACTCCCTCAGACCCCCCCACCCATTCCCATATTCTCAATACCCACGCAGTTTTATAAGTCATTCTTCCCATGACTTCGGTGCTAATCAAGGGAGCATGGCCTTTGGAAGAGGATGACTTGGATTAAATCTTAATTCTGCCACTTCCTAGGGATGTCAACTTTAGATTTCTCAAATGTAAAAATGAAGGTGTGAAACTGTAAGATCTACCAGCTCCCTTCCAGCTCAGACTGCTGCATCTGATTTTATGTAAGGACCAAAGAATGAGCAGAAACAAAGCCTGGACATCTGTTGGGAACTGGAAAGGCCACAGTTGGCTGACAGGAGTAGTCCACAATGTGACACAGGGTCAAGTGCCGACCAGTAAGTGAAGTTCACTAAGAGGAGCCCATCAGGGAATTTCCAAGGGCTGAAGCCTAAGCTGGCATACAGGATAAGAGTGATGGTTTAATCAGAGGATAACATGATGAATTTGTCCAAACAAGTCCTCTTTACACAACTCTGTTTTGGTTGGTTACTCATTCATGCAGTGGTTTTCACCATGCAGTTTCCTATGGTACCACTTTGGTTTTGAAACGAATCTCTGTAAGACTTTCCCATCACTAACCCTTTTCCCCAGTTGAGCCATACTCTGCAGGAGATGGGAGTGGTGGAAAGTGGGTTCTGTATTCAGGGTTTCCCAGATATGAGAACCTTCCGTTCCATGCTCTTCTTAGTTCAATAAGGATTAGGTCTCTCTGGGTGCTTGTAGTATCTAAAATAGTCAGGTTGTTGTACTTGAGCCCAGTGCCACCAACCACAATGAATATTTGTAGGGGCATAGGATAGAATGGTGCTCTGCCAAGTCCTGTGCAACGGAGACTGTGGAGCCCAGAATCACCTTCTTGGATGGAAGCTGAAAGCGGACAGCCCTAGGGGAGATAATAGACAAGCATCTTCTGTTTGGTCAGACCACATTTCTTTAGTATAAGCTGGTGGAAAGTACAGTTTTCTCCAAAGGTAAGACTTTCCTGTCACACTTTGGAGCAATATTGGGCTGGTGGTGGGAGTAGGTAGAGGTATACTATGTTCACACCAGATAACCCAACCCACAAGTCACATGTAGGCACGATCTGTGTGAAAAGAGGAGTTGGAGGATCATACAAGATGTTGAGAGGCAATGAGAACTCATACATCACCGGTGGGAATGAAAATTGGTGCAGCCCCTTTGGAGAACAAGGAAATCATGCCTAGCAATTCGATCCCTAGTTGTGTATCAGAAATTCTTGCTTTTGACCCCCCAGGAGACAGGTATAAGAATGTTAATTTCAACTTTGTTTATAACAGCAAAAAGTTAGAAACAAACTAACTGTCCATGAATAAGAGAACAAATAAGTTCATGATGGTACATTATTACAACATAGTATGATGCAGTGGGAAAGTATGAACCAAGTACAGCTATATGCATCTTCACAAAGTCTCAAAACCATGATGTTAAGTGTAAAAAGCATGTTCAGGAAAAATACATACAATATGACCATTTATTATAAAGCATAATCTGAAAAAAATATAATATATTGCTCACAGGTATACAAAAATATCCAGCATCTGTTAAGATGAAAACCCCAAATTCAGGATGGTGATTATCTCTGGTGAGGAAAAGGCAAGGCGAGGTTGTACACGGAGGTGTCAATCCCTGTAACATTTTGTTTCATAAACTTGGTGGTGGATAATGAGTCCATTCCCCTTTTTGGGGTATACTTTTGTTACATTTGAAATATACAGTAATTTAAAAAACTGTGGGGGATGAGTAGCAACAGACTGAACCTGCAGTTCATGAGGAGACCGTCAGAGATGCTCAAGGGCAGCACTAAGTCTCAGGCTTGGCTCTAGAGGCCAAAGGGCAGTGACAGGATGGGCAGGCGGCGTTGGCTGTTTTGCTTCAGGTCTGAACACCCTACCGTTCTTTGGTTCCCCTGACCACTTCTGGAGTTTGTCCTGCTGGCTTCATCCCGACAAGAATGCTTCTGCATGCTGTTCTGTCAGTTTTTATTCTTTGTATGTGCTTGCTACATGTGGGATAGTACGTGAGGAAGGGGAATAACATTTCCTGAGGATGTGGGCCATGCCAGCACCTCTGCTGGGCACTTCCCTTACATTACTTTACAAAAGCCTCACGGCAGGGGCGCCTGGGTGGCTCAGTCGTTAAGCGTCTGCCTTCGGCTCGGGTCATGGTCCCAGGGTCCTGGGATCGAGCCCCGCATTGGGCTCCCTGCTCAGTGGGGAGTCTGCTTCTCCATCTCCCACTCCCCCTGCTTGTGTTCCCTCTCTTGCTGTGTCTCTTTCTGTCAAATAAATAAATAAAATCTTAAAAAAAAACCCCACAAAAGCTTCAAGGCAACACCATATGGTGGGTGTCATTATCTTCACCACTCATTTGAGAAAACAGACTCAGAGGATTCCAGTAACAGACTGGAACCCAAGCTGATCCTGGTACAAAGTCTGTATCGTCTCTACTACATCTGTGGTGTCCAGACTTGGTATAGGACAATGTCCTGGACACAAAGACACATGCACACAACATATACATGTTATCTTTTTCAGAGCATAAGTCGTACTCCATAATTGGAAGAAGAACTCAACATGATTTTTCTATAAAATCAAACATTGGTATATTATTAAATAGAACACAAACACACATGCATTTTTAAGATGAAAGGATGTTGAAGAAATTTCTTGCTTTCGATGAGCAAGTCAAACTACACCTGAGGACCCCAGGAGTATACTTTTACTTTCTTCTCCTGACAGGGGTACCCCCAGAGGAAGAGCATGAGAAGTACGGGACCACGCTACTCTCACAAATCAGTCTGCTCCCAGAACAGCGGAATTGCTTCAAGGTGGGTTCTTTTTACCATAATTGAGACTCAATATAAGGAGCCCTTCGACAAGCTTCCTCTAGAGACATTGCCTGTGCACGTCTGTCTGAAGGAGTCTCGCTAGAACCATTATACAAAGGGAAAAATAACTTTTCTCTGGCCTCATGCTGAAGCAGCATTTTCTACCTATAACCACTCTATTTAGGGATAGACTGGCCAAATGTTAAAAATTTTGGAGAAGGATATGAGCCATGGAGAGCTGGGGACTCTGAATTGCTGAATTCCTGCGTGCCTGGCATTATTGATCTTTCCAACAGCTCTAGGAGGTTAGGGACTATCCTTCTAATCATTTTATAGATGAAGAAGCCGGCACAGAGAGGTAAGAAACTTTCCCATGGACCCAGACCCCAGGATATTCTCTCAGTCAACAGGACAAGAGAATAAACACATGCTTCCCAACATTTCTCTTAATTTTGCCATCAAACCTTCTTGTACCTAAATAAACAGTACCTAAAAATGGAACAAATCCAGGTTCTTTCAAACACCAAGCATCTGAAGATTCATTTCTTCTCTTGTTATTTTTAAATTTAGAAAAGGCTTTTAGAACTATGTCTCTCGATAATGACAGCCTGTAATCGTTCTGCTCCAGGAATCAAGCGATGTGTTCAGAATATGTCATTTTCCCTTGTGATACTAATGCAAAAGCACACTCTGAACCCAACCGAAGGATGGCTGAGGGGGATGGACAAGTGCGGTCTCTTGGTCTCCACCCAGCAGTCTGAGCCAAGCATTCTTGGCTTTCCCTCCAACTCCTTAAGCAACAGGCAAGATACTTAACCTCTTAACCCCATCTGTGAAATGCTAATGCTACCTCTTTACCTCTTTATGAGGAGTGTTTCCAAGCTGAAGTTGTTAAAAGGTCCTGAAGATAAAATGTGTGGAGGGCATATGCTTTCAGAGAAGTGTTTTCTGGAAGTCTGAGAGTTTGGGGTGGTGAATTGTGGATGATAGGATTTGTTTTTAACTAAAAACTATATATAATTGTAAAGTTGTGGGAAACCCTATAGGATAGTGATTAAAAGTGTGGACACTGGGGCCATCATACCTGGGTTCAAATGCAAATTTTTGCACTTTTACAGCAGAGTGGCTTTGTGCCTTCTTTGACTCAGTATCCCCATCTATATAATACATATAATAAATAATTCTCCTAACAATCTTACAAGGTAGGTATTATTAATTTTCTCTTATTATAGTTGAGAAAAGTATTCTAGGTTATTGGTACATTATAAGCCATTAATAAAAGATTGTATATAGACAAAAAGTATGTGTACTTATGCATTTGCACATATACATAGTGGTTGCTTCCATTTTAGTATTCCCCAGATAGGAAACAAAAACAGCAGTATGCATATAGATGCAGTAAATAGGGTAGATAAGTAATGTAATAGAAAAAAATCACTAGATTTAAAATTTTTAACTTTGTGAGTTAAAAAAATTCTACCACCACTGACAACTTGTATGAACTTGGGCAAATAATTCAATCTCTCTGAGTAGTAAAATGAGGCCAGGGAGAGGGTTGGATAAGACATAATAATTCTTTGACTCATGGTTGTTCTGTTATGCTTTGTTTTTTAAACTTGCAAAGTTTAGAAGTAAGGCAAGATTTCCAGGTGAAAACAGTGATCTGGGTCCACATATTTTAACTTCCCCCTTTTTCTCCATAATGCTATAGAAACAGCTAAAACTACTATAACAGGGGAAAATGTTTTTCCCTGCTGGAAAATAGGTAAGAGTGCCATACACCTGCCAGACACTTGGGATAATTCCTGTGAGAAGCATAGCTGCTGAGATCAGGCTGAGGAAGGACCTAGCAGCCTGTAATTCTAGGACATGAGGAGAAAAGTCCGGGGTTGGTGGTGGGCTCATTTCTTAACACAGCGATTCAGCACCTACACCTGACCATCTTCTTTTGGCTTCAGCTTCTTCCTTACCTTGGACACACTACTAGGTCTCTACCACTTCCAAGCAAAAATTATACTACATCTAAATTTTCCCACAGTCCTTAGCCTGGGATCTTTACATTTTCAACAAAGATTTTTCGTGATCCCTGACAGAACTCACCCCAAATCCCAGTACTGAAAGACTTACTTGTTCCTTTTTTGAGTCACTATGTTAAGGAAAATCTCAGAAGTTGGGAAGAAGAGGACCAATTTGAGGAATTTGAGAAAATTTCCCGTTTGAAGCAAACTCTTATAAAAAATAGGGAGCACATAAAGCAATTGCAATTCATATTCATGATGAAGATATTCCGTCTCTAACACAATAGCAGGGTGCCACACACATACACAAAAGGAAAAATTTAGGATCAGAAAAATATTCATAGGGTTGAAAGGTATTATCTGTCAGTTAAAAAATGCAATGGCACTGAAAACAATAAATGAAAGATGAAAGAAATTTTAAAAAGCGTAAATAAATGAAAAGACAGCCTGTATTCATGGATCAGAAGCCTTAAAATTGTTAAGATGACAATATTACCCAAAGTGATCTACAGATTCAACGCAATCCCTATCAAAATGCCAGTGGCTTTTTTTTTTTCTTCAGAAATAGAAAAGCTTCTCCTAACATTTATATGGAATCTCAAAGGACACCAAATAGCCAAAACACTCTTGAAAAAGGACTAAAGTTGGAAGACTCACACTTCCTGGTTTCAAAACTTATTACAAAGTCACACTAATCAAAATAGAGTGGTACTGGGATAAGGATAGATGTTTAGAGGGCCCAGAAAGAAAACTTTGCATGTATAGTCAAGAATTTTCAAGAAGGGTGCTAACCATTTAATGGGGATAAGACAATCTTTTTAATAGGTGGGCTGGAAAAACTGGATATCCATTTGCAATAGGATGAAGTTGGGCCCTTTTTAAAAGCTAATACAAAAATTAACTCCAAATGGATCAATGACCTAACTGTGAGAGTTGAAACTAGAAAACTGTTAGAAAAATCATAGAGGAAAAGCTTCAAGTGGTTGGATTTGGCAATTATTTCTTGGGAGATGACACCAAAAGCGTGGGCAACAAATAACAAAATAGATAAACTGGACTCATCAAAATTAAAACTTTTGTCCATCAAAGGGCACTATTAACAGAGGGAAAAAGTAATCCACAAAATGGGAGAAAATATTTGCAAATCATATAGCTCATAAGGGATTACTATCCAGAATATATAAAGAACTCTTAGATCTTAACAACTACAATAAAAAACAGCCTAATTAAAAAATGGGCAAAGGACTTGAATAGATATTTCTCCAAAAAAGATACACAAATGTGCCAATGAGCACATGAAAAGATGCTCAATATCACTAACCATTAGGGAAATACAAATCGAAACCACAATGAAATACCATTTCACATCCATTAGAATGACTGTTACTTAAAAAAAAAAAAAAAAAAACCTACAAAAAAACCCAGAAACTAACCCAAATGTCCACTGACAGATGAACGGATAAACAAATTGTGGTATATATATACAAGGGAATATTATTCTGCCTTAAAAAAGGAATGAAATTCTGACATATGCTACAATACAGATGGACCTTGGAAACGTGCTAAGCGAAATAAGCCAGATACAAAAGAATAAATATTATATAATTCCACTTATATGAGGTACCTAGAATAAACAAATCCATAGAGACAGAAAGTAGAATAGAGGTTACCAGGGGCTGGGGGCAGTTTTAGTTTGGGATGATGAAGAAGTTCTGGAGATGGCTAGTAGTGTGATTGTTGCTCAATGTGAAGCTACTGAATTGTATGCTTAAAAATGGTTAAAATGATAAGTTTTATGGTGTGTATATTTTATCACAGTAAAAAATTTCAATAGAAGCTGCAAACAGTAAGTTGAATACAAACAAAATAATTAAACATTGGTGAATTACAGGACAAGAGTGAAACATTCTCCAAGAACTCAAAGAAAAATGATAAAGGTTAAAAAATAAGAGTAAGAATTTAGAATATAAAAAAGAGTTTAGAATAGATTTAAGAATCAAATGGACAGAAGAAAAGGAATAATAAAAGAAGTAATAGAAAAATATTTCTTAGGCTGAAGATATTTGTTATCAGGTGGAAAGGCTCAAATCCTATACAAAGTATTATACAAAATCAATGAAGGAATCCACACCTAGATATATTCTCTTGACCTAATTTTTTTAATACCAAGGACAAGGAAAATTTTTTTTACAAGTATCCAGAAGGAGAAAACAGGCGACTCACAAAGGAGAAATGTACTAAATTGGCATTTTTCTGTATGCAATAGAGAATAGAATATATACAAGGTGGCACTGTGTCATTTTCCAGTAAATTTAGAGGAAAAGGTAGTCAGGGTATAACAATTTTATATTCAATTAAAATATTTACTTGGAGATGAACAACAACAATTCTCAAATAAGTTCAGCCTTCAAATTTTAATATTCACATACCTTTCAGTAAAATTTTACCTGAAAAAAGACTCAGTCAACTAAGAAATTAAAAACTAAATAAAATAAAAACTTCAAGTGCTGGAAAAGAAATATGTACATGTACGTGTGTGTACTTATGAGACATAATGCAAATAATTTTTTAAAAATTCAGCAAGGAGATTAAATGATATTACTTAATTCTTGCCATTATAAAGACAAGCAAAATTCACTGGGAGCTGTTACTAGAATAAAAATGAAATTATACTTTTTCAAATTATACTTTTCAAATCATTGGTGGAAAATGAAACTATCAAAGAAGGGTAAAAGATAAATGGGTAGACACAGATATAGCAGGAAAATATTTTTAGAAATTTAAGTTCATAATATTTTTTTGACAAAGGACTTAAAAATCATGGAAGGTAACAGAAAGGTTATTTTATGTTGATTAGAAGTATAGTCCATAATGAAAATCCATGTGAACTAAACAATATGGCATAAATTATAAAGCAGTGTGTTGGAGATTCACATAAAACAGTTATGGCGGAAAGTTTAAAAAATACCTCACTGTCTTCACAGATCAAGTAAACAAAAACATAAGATATTTGATAAATTTAATCAATATATTTCTTTACTGTCCAACATTCACGGGTGATAAATAAAATTTAATCACATACTAGTCCACCAACAAAAATTCATAAATTTTAAGATTTTTAAAAAATGTATTTATTTGAGAGAGAGAGAGAAAGCAAGAGACTGAGCAGGAGTGGAGGCGGAGGGGCAGAAAGAGAGGGAGAAGCAGACTCCCCACTGAGCAGGGAGCCCGATGCAGGGCTCAATGCCAGGACCCTAGTATCATGACCTGAGCTGAAGGCAGATACTTAACTGACTGAGCCACCCGGGTGCCCCCCAAATCAATAAATTTTAAAAGTAGAAATTATATAAACCAGTAGTTTAGAAAATACAACAGAAAAAACTCATTCACAATGGAAGGAAAATTTAAAAATGCCTAGGAAAAAACGAACACTGAGATTGATTTGAAGAAAACAACAAAACCTTAATAAGAGACATAAGTGAAGGGATATATCCTTAGATAAGAAAATACATACAGTAAAACTGTAATGCCATTTTGCTAAGGTGATTCTGCACTTTCCATACAATTCAAGTGAAAATCCCAAGAATATTGTGGTACATTAAACAAATTATTTAAAATGACCATGGTAGGGGGAAAAAAAAAAAAACTACTAAAGACCAGGGGGATTTTCACTCAAGATCAGAAGTGAAGAAGGACTGGTCTTCCAGATGCCAAAACTAATAAAAAATAGTGTGGCCCTAGCTAGGAACAGACAGAAATGCAGTGTATCAGCATAGAAAACACAGCAATGGATCCAAGTCTATGAAAGAGTATAATTTTTCAAACTGGTAGTAAATGATTATTCAGCAAATGATGGAAAAACTGGCTAAGGTCTTAGAAGAAAAGGATGGATCTTGGCCCTATACCTTACATCAGACTAATTTCTAGAAGTAATGATCTACATGTAAAAAAAAAAAAAGTATAAAAATACTGTAGGTAAAAATATTCATAAAAAGGACAATAGCAGTCCAGTCATAATTATGAATACTGATGCTAAATTTCTGAATAAAATGCAGAAAAGAGTTCAACTCTACATTAAAATAATAATATATGACAACCAAGTGTAACCAGAAATGCAAGAATGATCCAATATTAAAAAATCTTTTTAATGCATTTCACTGTGTTAGTAGGTCAAAGAAAAAAATATCAACTTAATAGATGCCAAAAATTCATTTGATTAAATTGAGTATCTATTCTTGATTTCTTTTAAAGGAAGAGTTGGACTTCCTTGAGATGATCTCATTTCCAAATGATGAAATATCTGAAGTATTTAAAGTAAGATCAGGAAAAAGACTATCCAGGGAGTACTCAGGGAATCATATGCAGTAGTTAATACTAACATAATGTATCCTAACATTCATGGATGTTACAGTACTTAAATTAACATTGGATCCTTTATTACGCTGATGTGTTACAATTTTTCAACTGTTTTGCAAACTGATGAAGTTAAGAAATCTTGGAAGAGCAACATGATATAATGCAGAACACATGAGTTGGACCAAACCCAGAAACCAGAATCAGAATACTAATTCTCCCATTTTTGTTATTTGACCATTGCAAGTTCTCTGAACTCAGATTCTCAGTGTCCCTTATCTATAAAATGGAAGTAATAGGCAAGATGGAGTAAACTTGCTACTGGCTATCTCTCCTGGTGATTATTAGAGAAACTCTGGACAAAAAAAAAGCCAACACATAAGGACTCTAAAAAGTAAACAAAGCAGGGCGCCTGGGTGGCTCAGTTGGTTAAGCGACTGCCTTCGGCTCAGGTCACGATCCTGGAGTCCCGGGATCGAGTCCTGCATCGGGCTCCCTGCTGAGCAGGGAGTCTGCTTCTCCCTCTGACCCTCCCCCCTCTCATGCTCTCTCTCTATCTCATTCTCTCTCTCAAATAAATAAATAAAATCTTTAAAAAAAAAATAAAAAATAAATAAAAAGTAAACAAAGCAGATGAGTTGTGCAGGGTAGTTAAAACCTGAGAAGTAACCCAGACAAGGATGGATTCCATATTTCCCCCCCTCTTTTCTTTCAGGGCTTTAACCTGAGGGTGGGTCTCAGTCACATGGTAGTGGCCTGGGAGGTTACCATATCTCAGGCCCCTGGGAAAGGGAGCCCTTGGGGTTCAAAGAATGTGGAGAGAATCCCCACTTTCATTTCTCTTTGATTACTCCTGCCTTTGCCCCATGGGTGACCTCAGTAGAGAACGGCACAAAGCAGTGTAGTGGCCAAACTCCAAGAGAAACACCATTCTTCTTGCTAGCGGACTTGCAAAGGGCAGCCTAAGTGGGAAACATAGTGTGTGGGGAATCCTGCAGGATAGAGAACTGGAGAAGGGGGTCCCAGTAATTCTGTGAAGCTGTGTAAGTCCCAGGCTCATCTCTGAGCTGCACGTGCATAGGACAGACTCAAAGCAGCTTAGCAAAGGCTTTCAAAACTGAACTGAAATAAAAACCACCACTCACAGAAGAGATAGAGCTTGTGGTCTGAACCTAGTTCAAGTAGAGAAGAAAGATTAATATTCTCCAGAGGATTTGAAGATGTCTGAACAACCTAGTATTAAAAACTTCTAGAATATAGTCTAAAATTACTCGATGTACAAACACCTAGAAAATGTGACCAATTCTCATGAGAGAAGGTAATTAAGATGCCAATCCTGAGCTTATGGAATTGTCGGGCAAAGAATTTAAAGCATATAAATATGCTTTATGAATTTATTTTATAGTATTTATATATTACATTTCTACTATATTTCTACTAGTATTATCTATTATATTTCTATATATTCTACTATAATTACATTACATATAGTTAATCCAATATATTTATCTCATATGTAATCTCATTACATGTTTAATTATATTATATAAAATATATTTAATTTTATGTTATATCTTATATACTGTATATTTACATATATATTTAAATATTTATATATTTATCTTATAACTCTGCTCCATGAGGTAAAGGTAAATACACTTGAAATAAATGGAAAGATAGATGACCTCAGCAGAGGAATAAAAATTTTAAAAAGAACAAAATAGATATTTTAGGACTGAAAATCACAGTATCTGCAATAAAAAATTCAATGGATGAGCTCAATGGCAGGATGGGGATGGCAGAGGAAGGAGTCAGGGAACATGAAGATAGATCAATACAGATGATCTAATCTGAAAAACAGAAAGAGGAAAGATTGGAAAAGAATTGAGCAGACCTTTAGACACATGTGGAATCATACCAAAAGGTCTAAATCTGTGTCATTGGAATCCCAAAAAGAGAGGAGAAAATGACTAGTACAGAAAAAATAGTTTAGAAATATGGCTGCAAATTCCTCAAATTTGGTGAAAGACAAATTTATAGATTCAAGAAGCTCAGCAAAGTCAAAATAGGATAAACTCAAAGAAAACCATGCCTAGATAGATCCTGGCCAACCTGCTGAGAGTTAAAGATAAAGAAAAAAATCTTGAAAGCAGATAGTGAAAAATGGCATATTCCATATAAAACAATGAGACCCCACTGGAAATTGAAATTATACTGGTTATATGGGGATACATGAGAAATGATATGTAAGGTGCTTAGCAGATAAAAGACACAGATGGTAGGTATTATTATTCTGATTGTAATTCCTTTACTACATCTCAACACACGATATTTATTTTCTGTTCTATTTCTTCAAGCTTCTCGTGGTTTTCTTTATGTGGATTTGATCCCAAGAGCTGGATGCAAATATTCCTTCGATAGTATTTCTTTTGGTTTACCCACAATCTTTTGCTCTTGTTGAAACGAGAGTCTCTGTGAATTCATGTCCTGTTTTTGAACACCTTTTTTTTAACTTACACTGTGTCCTCACTTATTACATCCGTACAGTAACGAATCTTTTACTCTCTTATAGGGATATTGTGAAGATCAAATGAGATATGGAGAAAAACATAAAAATTCCTGTGACCAACTAAAACACTGGAAGTCATATCTTTCAGAAATAGTACCAGCTTGGAAGTTCTGAAAGCCTAATTCTTTTAGCCAATCTCATGAGAAAGTATTTCGGAGAGGGAAGGCTCATCCACATTTCTCCTGGGCTGAGAAGGTTGGGGAAGTGTCAGTAAACCATTCATGCTTTGCCAGCTGACCCAGAGGTAAGGCCAAGCAGTCACCATGTGAAACCCATACAGCCTTTAGCAAGGCATTTTTCGCTGTTTGATGCATATTTAGCCCTTAAATATTAAATACTGCTTCCTGCAAAGTGGAGATTCTAATCTCTGTCTTCTCCTTGGTATGGGAAACTAGGAGTAGTGAAGTTAAGGCATAAAACAGTAGATTCAAAGTCGGATTCAGATGACTAATTTGAACTAGCATAACCAAGACGAGACTGAAAGCCCCGGCATTTTAACAGTGTTTGTAAATCTGTGATCCCCTCTGCCCTCCCCACTTCCCAGAGGCCATGAGCATTAGCACACAAAATACCCACAGAGGATGTAAGATCTAGGTCTCTGGGCCAAACTCAAGCACACAATGAGTGGAGTCAGCAAGGAGCAGCACCAGGCAGCCTGGGTTGTAGGAGGATGTGAAGAATGGGAGAGAGGGTTTTCTTGGAACAAAAGGCATCTCTGCATAAAGGATGTCATCATGTAAAGACAGAGAGAGGAGGAATCTTCCATATAGCCCATAAGCCAGAGACACTGTCTCAGAGCTTCTTAAAATCCTTGGCCAATATTGAAGGAAAGTCTCATAACTCTCCTGGGCTTTATGATTCTCTGTGTAATAACAGAAGGCAGCAAGGTACAATGGCAAGAATGTGGAGCCTGCATCTAGTGTGGGTTCTGCTTGGTATCCTTAGGAACATGATATGGCCTCAGTTTCTACTTCTGTTAATAGGAAATGAGAAACCCCTGTTTTTAAAATGGGGTTTCTGTGCATCGCAAATGGCATGTGTGAATAAAAGATACTGCTAAAGGAGAAACAGGACTTGGAAACTTCTATATGGTACAGAGTATTCTTTTTGTTACACACAGGAAACAAAAATGTGGAGAAAAATGGGGACTAGCTCAGATTTGCTGTGTTGGTGCAAAATCCAGAAAACCTTACTCCATCTTGTTGGTCCTACTCTGCTCTCTAGAAGAAGAAAGTCTCCCTGTCCTCCCTGTGCTTGCCCCTCCTCCTTTCCTTTTCCTTATGTGTCCATACGCAAGTCTGCCAACAGTCCCACATGTGTCCCCACCCCCGGCCCCCACCTACCATAGCACTTTGTAAAAAGTGGACAGAGTCCTTAACTCAGGAAAACTGTTACCTCCACTCCCAATACACCATCCTAACTATGAACAAATGGCATGTCTCGATTTTTGCTAGCTTTCATGGGTAAGTGGTAAAATCCAAAATAATATTTTTGTTCAGCTAGGTCTAAGTAATCCTTTTATGTCAACAACAGTTTTCCACACCTGATTCAAATTTCCTTTTATTCCGTGGTCCCGTACACCCTCCCTTTCTAGTCCCTGCCCTAGTAATTATGTATGATAATATTTCAAGTTCTTATTTCTCTCACAGTATGTTTATTATATCTCCGAAATCTTAATCCACAAAATAAATCTAATTTAAATAAAAGAAAATAGAATCCCCCCAAAATTTCGTTTGCTCCCATTTTGCTCCAAGTTAGCAGACCGGCTTGCCAATCAAATATAAGTTCTACCTTAATGTGATTTAGTCGTTTACAGAATTTCACCAACATCAGGGAATTCCATCAGTTATCACAGAGTAAACTAGCAGATGGGTCAATGTGCAAAGTTCAAGGCTTAAGTGAAAAGAGAACTATAAGATTAAAATGACTGAGAGGGCCAGGACTAGGGTACAAATATCCAAACTACTCAAGAAAAGGTGGGCTTTTTTTTTTTTTTTTAAAGATTTTATTTATTTGCCAGAGAGAGAGAGCACAAGCAGAGGGAGCGGCAGGCAGAGGGAGAGGGAGAAGGAGGCTCCCCGCTGAGCAGGGAACCTGATGCGGGACTCGATCCCAGGACCCCGGGAGCATGACCCGGGCCGAAGGCAGACGCTCAACTGACTGAGGCACAGGGAAGGCGAGCATCCTTACCTGTCTTCTGTTAGCTTCATTAGGGTTGTGCCTCGAGTGGAGAAGACAATAAAGGACATTCTGAGCTGTGGGCTGGAAAGGAAAAGAAATTCCATTAGGGCAGATAGAAAGACTGTGGAATGCCATTTCCTTCTGGTCGTCCTCTCTGTTCTCCCTTTTGTATCACGGCTGCGGAAGCTGAGGCCCTTCAAACCAAAGAGGGCCTCCACAGCTGGTGCTGCAAGTCTTTAGCCAGCAGCAGACTCGAAGCTGCGGACCAAAGGCAAGACCTGCATTGTCTTCCTGGAGGCTGCCTCTGATTTGACCCCGCTGCTCAGTAAGGGTGGATTACAAGTACAAAAGCTAAAATTCATCACTGCCCTGTGCTCTGTCTGAAGAGATACGACCCCAGACGAGGACTGGTCTGCATGGTGTTTATAGAAGGGGGACCCCAATAGGTAAGATTGGATAGCGTCCCCATGGCAGTCGAGTGGATGCTAACGTGGAGAGTGGTTGAGCTTGTTGCAGTTGGATGCCATCAGCCATTAAGATCATACTACGAATTCCCTTTCCTCTGAAAGCAGGATCACCACAACTTTTAATTTCGCCTTGGCTTCCCAAGGAGGTTATCCTATAAGGGGAGAATGTGCTGATGGGCCACAAGAATATCCACTCTGCTTGGTAGTTACACTTTTCAATATTCGTGAACACAGCAGCGTGGTTTGTAGATGGCAGTGCTTGGGCGCTCTGTCCATGGAAAATCCACACTCTGGGAGACAGAACTACTCTCAGCTGAGGACCAAACATATTTCTCTGTCTTTAAGATGGACCGGCAGAAATAACAAAAACAAAACAAACATTAAAAAAGACAAAAACAAAAGATGGACTATCAGGGTGTAGTGGATTCACCAGTAGACTGCTGGGCTCTCTTTGGGTGGCCAACCGCTTCATCTGTCACAGCATGAACCTGTTTCTTCACAATGCAGTACCCTCCCCTCCCTGATCTGGCCCCCGTATCTTATAGTTCCCACTTCCTGCAACATTTCTCAAACGCCCCCTTTTCCATTTCTTTACTTAGGACCTTGCCCTCAACTATCTGACCACTGCAATCGTTTCCTAGCTGGTGACCTTGCTGGGCATCATCCTGTGTTCTAATTCATTCTTCACACTGCTTCCGGAACCATTTTCCCAAAATATAAATTAGACCCGTCACTCATCTGCTATAAAATCTCCAATGGTTCCTACTGCCGCCAGGATGAAGTCTACATTCATTACCATGTGTCTGATGCATCTTTGGAAACGCTTACCCTGGTGTTTTATACTTGCTAGGAGCCCAAGCAGTACCTAGCGAATTGAATGTTGGTATCTTGAAACAGACTTGGGCTCTCTGTCCATGACACCATTCTGCCTGTTACCACCTCACTGCTGCTAATCAGCAAAACACCATGTCCTAAATGATAATAATGACCATCATAATTATCATAATAACATAATAATGGTCAATCTTATCAAGTGCTTACGATGTGGCCGACACTATTGTAAGTGATTTGCATGTATTATCTCATTAAACTTGTAACAACTTTATGAGATCAGTACTATTATTATTCCTATTTTCCACGAAAGGAAATTGAGACCCTGAAGGATAAAGTAATTTCCCCAAGGTCACAGAGTGGGAGAGTAGTGGATCTGGGGCTTAAAATGAAGCTTCTGGTTCTGGAAGTTGGGTTCTTAAGCACCATATAGTATCCTGCTTCTTTTGTATAGAGTTCAGCTCTGGAAAAAATGAATTTGAAATGTGAGAAATGTGGGGTTCCAAGAGGCAATTGGTATATTTGGTATATGAGTCTTGGCAAGAGACCTAATTTGGAAGTTTTCAGCATACTGATGTGAGTGGAATTGTTCCAAGACAGAGTCAGCAGTGAGAAGGGAAGTGAGCCACTGCTAGAACCAACACCAATATTTAAGGACCTGGCTCTGGTCAGTGGGGTGAAAGGAGAAACCAGAAGCCAGTGGAGGAGAGAATTTCAAGGAGGGAAAACTCTCAATCCAACGAAGCTCCTGTATCCAGCAGAATAAGCACTGCAAGACTGTCTTTGTCCTCTTAGGGCATCACTTAGGGGCTTTGGTGAGAGCCAGCAGGTGGGAGGTGGGATGGAAGCCAGATGGAAGCAAGTCAAGGAATGAATGATAAAAGTACGGATATGGAGACACTGAATCTTTAAAGATATTTGAGTGAGTAAGAGATACTGGTAAGAAATAGGTATCTATAGTAGCTATAGAGGGACATAATTAGGAGATTCATTATTTTCTGTTTTGGGTTTTTTTGTTTTTGTTTTTTTTCAGACATGGGGCAGGAGAGATTTGTTTATGTCTATTGATGTGGAAATGGAGCCAGAGGAAAGGTGGAGAAAAATCCAAGAGAGAAACAAAGACCTGGACGATATTGGAGACAATGGGATAAATGGACTAAAATGGAGGGGTCACCTTCAAAGGGGGGATATTTGAATCTCAGAGACAATGGGAAGGGCAAGCATGCATCCTTTAAGAATAGGTCTGGAACATGAGGACATCACTTTTCTGCTATTTCCAGGGTTCTTGGTGAAATAGGAGGTGAAGTTCTTTGCTGAAAGTGATGGGTGAGAGGTGTGGGTTGGGGTCTTGAAGGAAATTGTGAAGAGTCAGCATCATTACTCGGAAAATGGGAGGGGGTCAGAATAAAGACAAATAAAAGAACTTGAAATTCCCAGGATCCAATTAAAATTGGAAATGGTAATATTTGTACTGGCATCAGCCACTGTTATTCAATGAATATCCCCCCTGCAATATCAGCTGCCTAGACTCTTTATTAAAATGAATAAATAAAAACCGTTCATTCCTTTTCAGAATCTGTCCATTTATCCAAAACTATTGAGTGAGCATGTGCTATGTGTCAGGTGCTACAACAGGTACTTGGGCTGCAGCAGTCAAAATACAGTTTGCATGACTGTGATGTCTTGGTGACACACTTTGAGGGGGGGCCCATAGCCAAGAAGGGCCAGAGGAGACAACCAGAGGAAAGTGCCTCGTGGTCTGCATTAAGCCATGTCAACTTCTCTAGTTCTCAGTTTCCTTATCAATAAAATGAAAGGATTGGGTTAAGTCCTCCCAATCCCTACTTCTCAGTGTCTTTGCTACTCAGATAGTGAGGCATCTGGAATTGCTGAATGAACTGGGAAAGAGAAGTGCTGAGTGGCCACTCTAAGCCAGGTGCTGGGCTAGTTGGTTTGCACATGTTTTGTCTTTTAATTTTCACATGCAAACCAGGGTTCAACCAAGGTAAGTCAATTGCTAGAGTTGCACAATGGAGCTTGGATTCAAATCCACATCTGACTAACTTCAAAGCCTTTTCCAGTAGAGTCCTCAGAGAGAACAGAAGACCAGAAGAGCAAACAGAGACACAACAGATACTGTCAAGTGTCTAGAGGCAGATTTGTTTTATAGCACTCTGAAGGATAAAATGGATATAATGGATGAGAGTATAGGAAAGGACATGTTGGCTCAATGACAAAGAGGCTTTTCTGGAAACTGGGATGGTCCAACTATTGGATTGTTTGCCTCCAAAGACAGCAGTTTCTCACCAGAGCTATTTAAGTTGAAGGTAGCGAATACCTCTTAGGATAGCTTGGGAAGTTGTTGCTTTCAATTCTAAGCTTCTACAATTCCCTCAAATATTTTGCTTTTAATACCACCCATGTATTTGCTTCTTATCTCCCCTTCCCCCCTCTCCTCTCAGCATCTGCTTTTCCCATTCATCTGGGTTTAGATGCTTCCTGCTTGCAGCTTTCAATTTTTGGCATCACAGAGAGGACATCTCCTAACCCTTTCCCTCCAATCAGGCAGGCAGGAAAGAGACCAGTAACTGAATTTGGAGGGAATGCGTTTGTCATTACTTTGGTCTCAGGGGACAACCTGTCTTCTGAGATAAAGAAAACATTATTCAAAGAAGAAGTTTATGGTTACTCACATGGGCTGGAAGACTCTACAGATGCCATGACACAGGAGAGGAGCTGCCTTAGAATTCACAATGATCAGGACAATTTTACCAAAGACCTTGATAACTGGCTTCAAGCACATCCATGAAAGCAATCACAGCTGTCATCCCTTGGAGGCTGTATCCAAGGAGGGTGAAATTACCTTCTTTCCTTTTCCTTATAGTGGCCATCTATACTTACTGGAAAGTAGGACCTCCAAGGCTCTGCAATATTTATAGTGACAATGTTCAAAACTGGATTGTCCTCCCTTGGAAAGTGGTGTAAAGAATGCTAAGAGAATTCTATCTGATAAGACACCTAGCTCAGCTGACCAACAGGGTGGTTTGCTCAGGACTGAGGAGAGCTCTCAGAATGTGAGATTTTTCAGTGCTGTAGCCAGGAAAGTTCTGGGCAGACTGGGATGAGTTGGTCACCTTACACTCTACACTGTTTACACATGAGTCCAACTAAAATAAGCCAACCAGGGGCGCCTGGGTGGCTCAGTCGTTAAGCATCTGCCTTCGGCTCAGGTCATGGTCCCGGGGTCCTGGGATCGAGCCCCGCTTCGGGCTCTCTGCTCCAAGGGAAGCCTGCTTCTCCCTCTCCCACTCCCCCTGCTTGTGTTCCCTCTCTGCCTGTCTCTCTCTGTCAAATAAATAAAATCTTTAAAAAAAAATAAAATAAAATAAGCCAACTGGCCCAGAATGGTCCACTGTGAAAAAAATGTTAAAGATCCTTCTAGAAGAATATAGAATCCATTAAGAGAAACAGAGGTAAAATTTTGGTCTTATAACCAAATCAGCGTTGTCCTAAAAACACAGAACTGGAAGTTATTCTAACGTGTGGCAAAGATGAAAACAAAGTCAAGTCTCTGGTCCAAGATCTGAGAGTCTACCTTTGTCAAAAAGCATGCCCAAAGTAGCTAGTAATTAGTAGAATAACAAACATAGGCTAGTTTTACCTATAGCAGAGCACTACACATTCTTTCTCACCTGATGAATTTATGAGCCAACTGTTCCACAAAGTAATAGATTTCATTCCAGTGGTGCAGCACACTTCCTGATCTAGGAACACAAAAGCAGATGTTACTTAATCAGGTGTTCATTTTTCCTTACCTTGTATCATTTTTCTTTATGTTCTATTATTTCACATTCAACTTATCCATTCACTGGGCTCTTTTATAATTTTGGAAATTATCTGAAAAGGTATTTAGACTAATTTTTGTTAAAGAACTTCCCTTCACTCCACCTTCCACCCCCACTCCACACACTAATGCACTAAAAAAAAAAAAAAAAAAAAAAAAAATCCCTGGGCCCACCCAGATTCAGAGGTCAGTTTCAAATCTTTAAAAAAACCATTACGTTTGTGCTATTTAAATTATTCACTGATTAGGGAAGAAAAACAATTCCAATTTATTTAAATGAAATTAGCATAAACTAGATGCCTGAACACACAAACATAAACAAATCCCCCCTCCTCAAAAAGAATAAAACTTCATTTGTAAATATAGATGCAAAATCTCTAAATAAAATATTAGCAAAACAAATCCAGCAGGAATCTAAAAGAATAATAATTAATTAATCAGTGGAGTTTATTTCAGGAATGTATTGATGGTTCAACATTTAAGAAAATCTAACGTAACTAGTCATACTAATAAATAAAAAAAAGAAAAACTTTACAGACTTTCATTATATTAAAAAGGAATCTTCTTCCTAAAAAAGAGGGACACTTTCTCTAGGACATATGGAATTACAGAATTTTAGAAGGGGGCTTCTTTATTTCCCAAGAGTGACTTCCGTTTTACTGATACCATTTATTACTGCTTCAATTCAGCTTCTAAGTATTTTCCATAGTGCCCATACTCAAGCTGTTGCAGTGACTTCATAGTAGGCTTTTCTATTCTAACCCAATCTTCTGTGTAGCTATGATGCCGCTTTCCTTTTACTTGAGGATCTGTGTCAGCTGAGCTCTGTATTTCTGCCTGTCATTCTAATAGTTGTTGAGGTTAAGAGTTTGTTCCTTCTACTCTGACATTTTGTACAGTTTCCACTGGTTTCAGATTACTTTTATTTTTTATGCACTCATTTGCCTTAATTTTAACTTCGAAAGAGTTGTTTGTTGCTATTTTTTTCTTTGTTTCAGATTATTTTATAGACATTTAAAATGAATCTGTGCAATAGATTTTGTGCCTTCCTTTTATGGTACAATATCCCAAGAATTCGCATTCTGATCGAGTGTATTCCATCTCTATAAGGAGAATTCACTCGTCTCTGCCCCACATCCAGAAATGATATGTCTGCCTGACCTGAACAAAAGTGACACAACATGTTACAGTCACACAGTGACAACTCCGTATCATAAGGCTATCTCACTTTCCCCAACTTAATCTATAACTTTAATTCTAGGAAAAATTCTCAAAGTATGTTTTATCGAACTCAAAAGCTGGCTTTAAAAATGAAATGAAGATTAAAGGTCTAAAAGTAATCAAGGCAATTGTGAAAAAGAATAATAAAGCTGGAAAACTTGCCTTATCAGATAAAATGACCCCATGTGCACGGTACATAATATAACCGTGGAGTCAATGAGGTAGAATAGAGAACCCAAACCTCAATCTACATGGGGTCTTGCAATTCAGTGAAAAAGGTGATTCAAACTGAGGACAGAGAACTAACCCTTTAATAAATGATGCTGTGACAATGGATTTCTAATTGAAAAAAGCCAATTAGATCACTGTCTCATACCAAATGTAACCCTAGATGTATTAAAGCCTAATGGGAAAGACAAAACTTTAAATCCATCGGGCAAATTATAGAAGGAGACTTTTATGTCCTCAGGTTAGTGAAGGTTTCTTCAGCTTAGGTACAGAAAGTAGGAGTTTTTTTTTAATGAAAAGGATAATTTTGATTACCTGAAGCATCTACAATTCTGAATGAAAAAAAGATGCCATAAACAGGTTCAAAGACAAGAGTGAAAGAGGATGTCTGTAACAAATAAAAAAGGCAAAAAATTTGTGTCCAGGATATGTAAATAATTGGTACAAGTAAATATTACAAAGGCAAACAATAGAAAAATAGACCAAGGATCAGAACAAGCAATCCCCTAAAGGATAGTAGATCAGCATTTGAAAAACGCCGAACTCTTCTAGTAAATACAGAAATACATATTTAAACAATCATTTGAGGAAGAACAAGCAATTTCCTGTGGCAGCAGCATAGAGCCCTGCAGAGTGGGGTGTGAGGAGATGGGCAGATGGGGAAAGGGATCCAGGCATTCGGGTGAGGAGGGGGTTGGAGACACTTCCTCTTAAAAACTAAACCTTTTCCAACAGGCCTTTTCTATTCTGGTCTCTCAGCCTTTATACATATTCCAGCCGCTCGGGACACTCTGTGTCTACACTGGCAAATTCCTACTCATTCTTCAAGACTCAACGCAGTCTCTGCCTCTTGCCTTTGACCAACATAGATGGGGCTCACTGCCCCCACCCCATGCTCTCAGGGCACCGTGTACATCTCTCAGTCACTATCCCCTGATGTTGGGTTGCATTCACTTTTTTTTCATGTTCCCCCTGTGAGGGATTTAAGGATATTTGCCTCTCCAGCATCAACCCATTTATTCGATGGAGGAAAGAAGAGCATGGAAAGAAGTCTCTATTGCTCAAGGAAGCCTCTTGATATTTTGTCAGCTGGACGCCAGCTCTTCCTCCTCGTTTGGATAAACACTCTGAGTTTGGTACTCAGACAGCTCCAGCCAATTCCTGTGACCCTACATGAACCTGAGGAGCCTTCCCAGATGGGTCAATGACTCTAGAGCACAGGTCCTTGGTAAATGGGACTACCTACTCATCAATAATAAAACCTAATGGCAGCTGGGAAGTCTCCTAAGAGCTCACCAAAATTCCATATACTAGCCCCAGGCTTTTAACCTTTGGAAGTCCTCTTTCATTAGAATCACAGCCATCCTCCTGGACAGGATTCAGTTGTATACTTCAAATCCCAAAGACTGGTCCTGGCTGCTTTCCTCCAGCCATGGGGTAGATGGTCTGGTCCTGGGGGTCCTGGTGAGGGCCCAGTGCTACATAAGTCCCTCACAAGAGGCACAACGTAATTGATGCGCCATAGTCCAATCTAGAATTCTACAACTCCTATCCGCTGGAATCAGGAGATTTCCTTTAACACTGGTCATCTGTGCCCTCTTCTGAAATGCAATGTTGTGTTTTGGTCCACATGACCACCACAAGTACTATCTGAGGGGTAATGTCAGATGCTTAATGATTAAAGAGGCATCCCCATACCTCCTTTATCCCAAGTTTGATTTTCTCATTAGTAGAGAAGTCCTGCAGTGTGGGAATTGTCCTTGCAGGAGAGGAGGTAAAGTGTTGGTAAAATAGGGACTTGAACCAGAATTGAGGGGCTATTCTTGGCTACCTGCCTAAGGAGCAGAGGTCTGGAGTAAATCCTCGGGTTAGCATTTCTTTGTTCTCAAAGATTGGCCTTATTGAATAGCCACAAATCAATTCACATTCCTTTATTTAAACAGGGTCATTCAATAATAATTCACACTATCACACTGTCATAAAACACTTCATTTTCACTATTCTTCTATCTGACATGTGAAATGTACACAATTTGGTGAAATTCATGTGACTTGTTGATGCTAGGTACAGAGAAAGATCTAAGAAATACCCCGGGTGTTAAGAAAAGTCTGGATCTATCTGGAAACCTTCTTGCTGATGGGCAGGCACTGCATTTTCTCAAGAAAAAAATAAAATGATTCCCCTAAGACAAACCTGGAGGTAAGGAGATATTGACAGGTTTGTTTCTCCTATCCCAACTCGGCTAGTAATTGCCCTGAGACGGCTGAGGTTTGTGGTTTCACATTTATACACGATCATTCTTTACACAATTATATAAGCTTCGACCAAAATATACCATCTTTTTAAAGATTTTATTTATTAATTTGTCAGAAAGAGAGAGAGAGCGTGCACAAGCAGGGGGAGTGGCAGGCAGAGGGAGAGGGAGAAGCAGGCTCCCTGCTGAGCAGGGAGCCCGATGCGGGACTTGATCCCAGGACCCTGGAATCATGACCTGAGCCGAAGGCAGACCCTTAATCAACACTGAGCCATCCAGGCGCCCCCAAAATATACTCTTTTGGGGACACACTTGAGATGTATATAGTCTGTTCCCTTAAGCATCGAGGGTATCGAGGGTAAATATAACCCTCTAAGATTCTGGAAACCAAACTGTTTTTGTCATCTCTTGATTACCATGGGATCCCAAGGGGCCTAACCTACTAAAGGAGCAGAGGAATATAGGAATCCTTCTAGTCCTTATTGCTGAGCCTCCTTAACCTGCACATGGACACCCTGTCCCACCCCAAGATCAAATTACACCTTGGTAAAGGAAAGAGCCCCTTTCTGTGTGTCAGTTGTTTATGGTTTTAGCATGGAGGTGAGCTTGTTGGGGCTACTGCTCATATTTCTTTAACCCAAATCCGTAGGAGCAAAAGTCTTACCTGCCGGGTGCCACAGTCCTGCCTCCCTGCCTCAATACCACCCGCCGGCCACAGCTAGACTTCTTAACCCTGAACTCTAAATACGTCATCCATGGGGCCTCAGAAACTATCCACTGTGACCTCACTCAAACATCTGTCCTTCTCCCACAGGGATAGATATGTTGGGTCTTTGACTCAATTTGGACTTTCTATTAAAACATGCATGTCTCGCCTGCACTTTGCATTATAAAATGATTTTCTGGTTTGGAAAAGTAGGGTGTTGGATGGGGAAGTGGCAGAGAGTGGATTCAATTCCAGCTTCTCACCACCCTACAATATAAAAACTATCTCATTTATCATGCCAACCTGTTTAAGAGTTAATTATCTTAAAACCCCAGTTACGGAGTCCTGATGTCTTCAGGCAGTAATGGCTTACTCAGCCATTGTTACCAAAGCTCCAAGGCAGAAATAAAAACTTCTTCTTAGTCCAGATATATGTAGGACTTGGAAAGGTTCCACTGGACTCTGTTATTTTTTTTTTTTTCTTAACTGCTTTTAAGACACAGTTGCTAGGCAAACTATAGTCGGAGAGCTGAAATGCCCATGTTCTAGAAAATCAGCAGATGTGAAAGGTCCCTGATATTTGACTCAATTAAATCTAAACTCAAATGCAATCCTAAACCCTGCAGATTTCCATGATCTAGCTCCTTCAGGCTCCTTCTTGGGATTTTGTGCCTTGGTTCCACAGGTATAAGTCTCAGCAAAATTTGGAATTCAACTGGCCTCCAGGAATTCTGCTTGAACACAGTCCTACCGAGTTCTGTGCTTGAAGGTCCATTCAATATACCTGGGTCTACTCAAAATCAGGGTCAATGCCTTCTCACACCACCTTCTGACTTGGCTTTGAGAAGGGTTGCCCAGGTCATGGGACGGCAAAGCCACCATTCCTCACTACTAGCTCCACAAGAAGGTAACTGCTGGGGGCAGCTCCAGAGTTTCTTATTTTTGTTTTTCTATGACATCTCCAGTGTTTGGGACATAGTCAGAAGTCAATAAATTTTTGTGACTTTTGCATTCATTGTGAGTTCCCAGCGAGGGATTTCACACAGAACCTAGCAGCGCCCTTAGATTACTGCTTAATTACTTCCAAAGGTATAATATGCAAAGAGTAGGAGCAAAATAAGAACTCTGAGTCTCATTCTAATTTGTTTTCTGAAATACATTCTTTTGTGCTTATGTGAGTTTCCAAACCTCCTTGTGGTTAAGCTCCTTAGAAAACACAGGCTCTTTCCATTAGCCACATGCACAACCAGAGTCAGAAAGAATCGAGTGGGCCAAATTGAGTTTAAATTGTCCCCCCTTCTTTTGCACATGGGTTAGAATAAGACAAAAAGGAAAACAGAGCTTTATTTGGAACCATCACCCACGAGTCTTTTAATCCTGGAAGAGAGAGTTGCTCTAACGATGGAAATTGTAAAACTGTCAGTCCCACTTTTCCTTAGCCCCACCCAGCTGAAGTCACTGATGTCCTAAATGACCCACCCAGGTCCCCAGCTAATCCTGGAAGGGTGCGCAGCGTCAGGCGCCACAAAGTGGGACAAGCAATTAGTTCGTCCGTCAAAGGCCCAGCGTTCATTTGCCTCCTCCCTCTGCTCTCCTCTCCAGCTTCTTTCTTGGCCTTGCTCTCATTCCTCCTAACCTCACATTGCACTTGAATTGGCTGGAGCCCTAAACCCAGCCCAGGCCTTAGCCCTTATCCACCTATTACTGACCAGGGCCATAGCCAAGACTCCCTCCTGCTTAAAAAGCTTGACTTTGACTCTTGCCTCTCTTCCAACTTCTTAAGATACCAGTCCAGACCGGGGCGCCTGGGTGGCTCAGGCGTTAAGCGTCTGCCTTCGGCTCGGGTCATGATACCAGGGTCCTGGGATCGAGCCCCGCGTCGGGCTCCCTGCTTAGCGGGAAGCCTGCTTCTCCCTCTCCCACTCCCCCTGCTTGTGTTCCCTCTCTCGCTGTGTCTCTCTCTCTGTCAAATAAATAAATAAAATCTTAAAAAAAAAAAAAAAAGATACCAGTCCAGACCAAAACCAAGCCATTGAGCACTGCACTTTGAATTTGGGAACTCTTGTCTGTGTTGCAGAGACCCCAGCTCAGGATGCCCAGCCCCACCCTAATGACTTGTGAGGAATTTTCCCTTTAGTCAATCTGACTGATGGCCGTAAAAACAATGACTTTCAAGCTGTAGAATGCAACCTATTAGTGATTTGGGAAATCATTTTGGTGGGATGTTGCCAACATTAAAAACAAAATGAAACAGAATGGAACAGAAATATTAGGATCTATTGTATGCTGTAACAAAGTAATACTACGTGAAACCTTTGGTCAATTATATGCAAGTTATATATATATATTATATGTCTATATAAAATATATATTATGTATCTATATCTAATGTATATATATTATATATGTAGATATAAACTGTATTTTTTCTTGTGGAGCAGATCAAAAGGATATTATAGCAAAATATATACTCCTTTAACCTCTGCTAATTTGTCTTTTCCAGCACACACACACCAGGAAAAACCTAAAATATGATCTGATATCAATTAGTGGTATGTTTGGTGCAAATTCAACACAAAGCTGTAGTTGTTAAGAAAACAGAAATTGGTTAGCTATCCAAAAGGTATTTCCCAACATTAAAACATGGGATGGGATACATGAGACCCCCAGGTTACCAGCCAAAGCCACCAATGTGATCTGTGGATGACCTCTAGGTGACCATGACCAGACAAGGGTCTGGTCAATACTGTGGCTGCCCAGGAAGCCAGAGGCCCCTTTCATGTGTACACCCCACAGGCACACTAAGCCATGTGAGTGAGAGAAGTGGGGGGCAGGGAGGGACAAAACCTCAAACTTAAATTTAGTGAATGTTTAAATTCTTGCACTGGGTTAAGATTTCCAGTTTGGAAAAAAAATTGTCTCCTCTCCTCACCATACCTGCACCTAGTAGGAGGGATTTTCTTGGATAAACAAAGTTTTAAATTATTTTCTATATATCTAAGGAGAGTGAAAATAGGGGTTTTTCTACCCCAAGTCACATATATTTGTAATAACAGCATTTCTTTATGCAGAAATGTGGAACAATTTCCTCTTGAGGCTGTTCTGACCAGCAGTTATGAGCACGGACTTGGTGAGTGCTCATGTGAGTTCAAACCTCTGATGTGAGTTCAAACTCCTGTTCTTCCAGTTATGAGTGTGACATTTGAGCAAGATGTTTTGCTTTCTTACACGTCAGCTTCCTCCTTTATGCAATGGGGATAACAGTAGCTATCTCCTAAGGATCGTTTTAAGGATTCAATCTAACGTTCCTCAGGTGTCATGCATCCTGCTTGGAACACCGTGAGCCCACAGGACACCGTGGCCGCGGCAACTCCCTTCCCACTTGATTATTCAAGTCCCAGCAGTAAGATCTGAAGTGCTCCTTTCCTTACCCTTCACTGACACTTGGGATTATCTCCTTCTGAAATATCTGTACGTTTTACAGATGAAAATGGATCTTCATTGGGCGCCTGGGTGGCTCAGTTGGTTAAGCGACTGCCTTCGGCTCAGGTCATGATCCCGGAGTCCCTGGATCGAGTCCCGCATCGGGCTCCTTGCTCCGCGAGGAGTCTGCTTCTCCCTCTGACCCTCCCCCCTCTCATGCTCTCTCTCTCTATCTCATTCTCTCTCTCAAATAAATAAATAAAATCTTAAAAAAAATTGGATCTTCATTATAATTTCCATGTGGATGTATTTAATTATAAGCCACAGATTTTTTTTCAAATTTATTGTTCGTTTTCTGTTTTTAAAAACATTGAGTATCAATTAGGACCAACCACATCATTTGCAGAACCCAGTGCAAAATGAAAAGGAGCGCCCCGGGGCGCCTGGGTGGCTCAGTTGGTTAAGCGACTGCCTTCGGCTCAGGTCATGATCCTGGAGTCCCTGGATCGAGTCCCGCATCGGGCTCCCTGCTCGGCAGGGAGTCTGCTTCTCCCTCTGATCCTCCCCCCCTCATGTGCTCTCTCTCAAATAAATAAATGAAAAAATCTTAAAAAAAAAAAAAAGAAAAGGAGCGCCCCTTTTTCAAAAATTATTAAGAATTTCAAGATGGGGACGGCAGCGCATTAAGCTAAGTGCCAGAGCTTTGTTAAGCGTGGGTTCCTGGGTGACTGCACGGGTCCCGTGGCCCTGCAGCTGACCCTGTGCTATCAATACCCTTTGCCCATTTTCTATCGGGGTGCAAATATTTTCTTAGCGTAGGGGTGAGCGAGCTTTCTATAGAGGGCCAGACAGTAAATATTTTACGCTCTGGGGGGGGGCTAGATGGTCCCCATGGCAACTACTCAAATCTGCTCTTGTGACACAAAAGCAGCCATTGATGGGACATAAATAACGTAAGTGGGGTGATGCGACAGCACAATTTTATTTACAAAGACAGTCTGCAGGCCATAGTTTGCCAACCTCTGTCCTGGACAGTGACTTTCTTTGAGTTTTCCTCATTACAAGATAATATAAAAATCTCTATATTTTTTTCCTGGTAGCTGAAGTTTTAGTGTACTTCCACTATTCATTTCCTCTTATTTATTGCTGAGAATGTGGACTGGAAAAACTGTGCCTTGGGCTATATATGGAGGCATTCTTTGTGACTTAATAAATATTTCATGGGTATTTGAAAGGAAAGTTTATTCTCTGTGGGGTATGGGATTCAAAATATATTTATTAAAACAGCCTCATTAATTACTTTATTTTTTGTTTAAATTCAATTAGCCAATATATAGTACATCATTAGTTTCGGATGTAACATTCAATAATTCGTCAGTTACATATAACACCCAGTGCTCATCAATCACGTGCCCTCCTAAAACCTCATTATTATTCATACTTTATCTGTCCTCTGAATGCTTCAGTATTCAGAGAGGTGTCATTTCAGATTCTGCTGAGAAAATAATTTGGTTTTCATCTTTGGCGGTCAAGAACAGATGAGGGTTATCTTAATACATTTCCTAAATATTGAAGCACCCTTGCATTTCTAGGGTGACTTTTACCTGGTCTTGGTATATTATGCTTTTACTACACTGTGAGTTTTATTTTAAAGTTTTTATTCAATTTGGTCAGAAGTTTTGCATGTGAACATGTCATCTTTAGTAGATATTGGTATCAGATACATGCTAGCTTCCTAAAATAAACTGGGAGACTCTCTCATCTTTTTCTGTTTTCTGGAAGAGTATAATACTGAAATTTTCTGTTCTGTGATAGAAATTGCCACAAAACCAACTGGTCCAAAACCAAAGGACCTACTCACAAAGGGAAATTAGTCCCTCTTAAATGTCCAGATTCTACTGGGGGAGGGCAAAATTGGAAAGATCCTGCATCTCACTTAAAGGAATTTTTAAAAAATCACCACTATTGGACTCTTATTATCACTATGGTTCAAAATTTAGGGATTTCCATGCCTCCTACTAGCCAGTAGGTAGACTTGGAAGGAAGAAAAAGAGTTTGGGAGGTAAAAGCAGACTACATTTTTTTTTTTATATGAATGTAGTATGAGTAATTTTTGTCTATCCTCTGTAAAAAATTTATAGTTTTCACTTTCTCTTTTGACATCTATTCTTTAAGTTTTATGTTTTGTTGTATAGCCTCATATTAACTTTTCTGGGTCCAATTACTTCTATTTCTTTTATACCATATCTTTTTCTTGTTCTTTATTTCCAACATAGTCTCCATTTCGATGTCAATATTTTCAAGTGATTTTTTTCAGTAAGGGTATGTGGATGGCATGCATTTTGAACTTTTGTATGTCTAAGAAAGCCTAGTTATGGAATTTAAGTATCACATTTCACTCAGGACTCTATAATTATTGAGGTTTTTTTGAGAATTTAATATTGTAGACTAAAAAGAAAAAATCTAATGTCAATCTCAGTCTTTTTTTTTTTTTGCGGGGGAAAGGAGACCTATTTTTTTCTTTTTTGGAAGACTATAGACATTTCTATTTAATCTTATATTTTTAAGAATTTATCTAAGGTTGTGTACTTGGTGAATCCTTCAAAAAAATTAATTAGGTTGAGTATTTGGTAAGTCCTCTAAATGTTCTCTTTTCTTTCCCTAGAATTTTTTTTTTTTAAAGATTTTATTTATTTATTTGAGAGAGAGAGACTGAGAGAGCACATGAGAGGGGGGAGGGTTGGGAGGGTCAGAGGGAGAAGCAGACTCCCTGCCGAGCAGGGAGCCCGATGCGGGACTCGATCTAGGGACTCCAGGATCATGACCTGAGCCGAAGGCAGTCGCTTAACCAACTGAGCCACCCAGGCGCCCACCCTAGAATTTTTATTGTAAATATATTGTATATCATTTTTGTATATTATATATATTTTATCATGTATATGTGTGTGTGTATATATCCTGTTCCTAAGTTTATATTACTTATCTCTTGTCTCATCATTTTCATCTCTGTATTCTTTCTGCTTGAGTTCTGGGAAAAGTTTCTTAAACTGTCTTCTGATGAACTGAATTTACTTTCTGCAATATTCAGTATGGTGGACATTGTTTCCAGTGGATTTGAATAGTCAGAAATAGCATATTTTCCCTCCAAAAGCTTCTTATTTTCAGCTTGTTCCTTTCTCATGACAGGATGCTCTTGTTTGTTGATGCATTATCATCTGAAAATTTACTAATTTACTAATTAGACATATATTTGTTTCAATGGTTTCAATGGTCATTGCCACTTCCTTTAATTAATAACTATCACATTTAAAGATTTTTAAAAAATCTTGATCCACTTTTTTTGGTAATTTCTTGAAAATTACCCCTACTCTCCTTTTTAGAAGAATCCATATCTACTTGAAAATTTTTTTTTATTTTTTTTCACATGCAAGTGACAACTTTGCTAAATATAACAGTTTAGGTCATAAATTTATCCATCAAAATTCTCCACCATTTAATGTTGCAGAGCCTTTGTAGGTCACTTGTATCTTTTCCATTCATAAAATTCTTTGTCTTTGAAATTAAAAATGATCACAAGGGGGCGCCTGAGTGGCTCAGTTGTTAAGCTTCTGCCTTCTCCTCAGGTCATGATCCCAGGATCCTGGGATGGAGCCCCGCATCAGGCTCCCTGCTCGGCGGGAAGCCTGCTCTCCCTCTCCCACTCCCGCTGCTTGTGTTCCTGCTCTCGCTAACTCTGTTTCTGTCAAATAAATAAATAAAATCTTTAAAAAAATAATAATAAAAAAATAAAATGATCACAAGGAATGCCTAAGTATTCACCTCTTTTACTTAACTAATTAATTTTGATTGCTACTTGATAAGCCTATTCAATCTTCATTTTTAGGTTTTTCTTAAATCAGGAAAGTTCTATTCACGCTTTGAATGTTTCTTCTAGACTACTCTTCAGCAACTGAAATTATCTGGTATATTGGATATCTATTTTTATCATTCACTATTTATCATCTTCTCTCTCATCACTTTAAGTCATTTCCCTATTCAAATTTGGAGAATTTTTCAAACAAGACTTCATCATTTATTTCATTTTCTGCATTGTCAGTTCTGCTCTTTACTGCTTCTTAGGTGACTTTACATCTTTCCCTATTATTTCATATTCTGTTAATTGTTCTGGGTTCCTTGTCTTCTCATCCATATTTTATCTATTTCAAAAACTTATTTTATTTACCATCATTGAAATGAAAAAATATATGATTCTAAAACCGACCTCTTCTGCTTTGAAAATTTTTTCTGTATATATGTTCTTCTTCCACCTTGGGAATTTTGTTTAATCCCTTCTTTAAGTTGCTGAAATTTTATAGGCCCTATTGTCATCCTTGAATGTGGGAAGGTGTAACTGGGTCTGGTATTTGCTTCCCAAATAGTTTTTTTTTGTGGGTTTTGTTTGTTTGTTTCTCATCTCACACTTATAAACTTCTCTAAGAACTCAATCTGGGAGAAGGGAGTTGGTTTCGACGGCTGAAATAAGCTTATGTTATTGTTCCATCACTTAGAGGAGAGTAAGGAATGAAATAGATCCTCATCATTTCCCACAGATGAATATCATCCTTGCAAGGTTTGTGTGTGCATTTTGGACATGGTTGCATCCATTCCAGCTTGCCATTTGTAGGGTTTTTTGGCCTGGTCTCTACTTTAGGTTCCTATTTTATTGTACCTGACATCTTTCCCGATCCCTACCGTATCCACAGAATCAAAGACAGAGCTCTGCCTTTTTCCTGGAGGCCCAGCATCTACGGGGAGGACTCAGCAAAGCTGGACAGAACTATTGTCATGAAGATGCTGGCGATCAGGCTTATTGCCCCCTGAATATCCAGTGCAGCTGCTTCTGCACAATGCAGAAGAAGGGCCCCAAGGAGATGGTTCCCATCCCTCTTATGTCCCACTCTTTACTTCAAACTCACTTTCAGATTTGGGACTGTTCTTGGGGCTCTTTCTAAATCTTCCTCTACGTGTTTTCTACAACTTGGCAACAGTGTGGAAAGTAGATCCTGGCTGACCTCCTTCAAACTCAGTCCATCTGTTTCTAGTGGAATTTCTTAGAAGTGTGCAGCATGTCAATGTCAATGTCCTTCATCTTTGGACCTGATGCAGGTTTCTCCCAGATGCCTCCTTAAGACTTTCTCTTTTAGGGGGGTGGGGCAGTTGTAGATGATAGTGGGGGAGGTGCTGTGTATGTTCAGCGTCCTTTTCAGAAGTCATAAACAAACTTTTTTTCTTATCTCCCACTAAGATCCTCAGCTCATTAAATTTTTTTTTTAATTTTTTTTTTTTAAGATTTTATTTATTTATTGGAGAGAGTGAGTGAGAGAGAGCATGAGAGGGGGGAGGGTCGGGAGGGTCAGAGGGAGAAGCAGACTCCCTGCCGAGCAGGCAGCCCGATGTGGGACTCGATCCCGGGACTCCAGGATCACGACCTGAGCCGAAGGCAGTTGCTTAACCAACTGAGCCACCCAGGCGCCCCGCTCATTAAATTTTAATTTCATCATTTATGATGCCCTGACAGTGCACTTCCAAAAGTCACCAATGCCTTTATTTCTGCTCAAGCATATGGCCTTTCTCAGTTCTCATCTTGCTGGATGTATTTATAATATGCATAAATACGACACATACTATTTATTATTTCCACAAACTGACTTTTGAATGCTAGTGGGTCCTTTTGCATCTATAAAGACGAATAATTCCAACACTTGATATTTCTTAAGTACTTACTAAGCAGCAGGCATCGTGCTGAGCCCTGTACACGCATCGCCGTTTAGTAATAGTAGCTACGGGGCACCTGGGTGGCTCAGTCGTTAAGTGTCTGCCTTCGGCTCAGGTTGTGGTCCCAGGGTCCTGGGATCGGGCCCCACATTGGGCTCCCCGCTCCGCGGGAGACCTGCTTCTCCCTCTCCCACTCCCGCTGCTTTTGTTCCCTCTCTCGCTGTGTCTCTCTCTGTCAAATAAATAAAATCTTAAAAAAAAAAAAAAAGTAATAGTAGCTAGCACTTCGTGAGCACTTTCTACATGCTCATGGGATTCTGTTCTGGGCACAACCACTCATGTGATAATGTTATCTCTCTTTTTTTTTTTTTTTCAAGATATTTATTTATTTGACAGAGAGAGACACAGCGAGAGGGAACACAAGCAGGGGGAGTGGGAGAGGGAGAAGCAGGCTTCCCGCCGAGCAGGGAGCCCGACGCGGGACTCGATCCCAGGACCCTGAGATCATGACCCGAGCCCAAGGCAGACGCTTAACGAATGAGCCACCCAGGCGCCCCTCCTTTTTTTTTTTTTTTTACAAATGGGGAAACCGAGTTCACAAAGAGGTTAAGTAACTTGCTCAAGGACACACAGCTAGTTAAGTGGTAGAGTTGGAATTTGAACACGGGTGGTTCTGGCCCTAGAGTCCACACTTTTAGTCTGAACACTGTGTTTGTCGTCTCCTTTCGGGCATTTAAACCTGTGCTCTTTACACTTAGGCAACATTGCCTCTCCACCGAGGGGTCAGGAAATGCACAATTACAATTTACAGTGTTAGGAGCTAAGATAGTGAGAGGTACTAGAAAATTTCCACAAATTGTTATGGGAATTTGGGAGTGGGGATACCAGGAAAGGCTTAAAATTGGGGCACTTGAAGGGAATCAGGAGTGCTGAATTGGTTGACCATGTTAATGGAGTAAAATGTACAAGGGGCTTCTGCAGTTTGGTCTTCAATCATCTCCGCTTTTGTTTCTTTGATCCTGTCTTTTATGACAGCTAGTACTCAGGATGACCATATAATTTAAAATCCAAACAGACATTTTCAAGAGTAAAATAAGACGCCATTAATAATTGTGCTGGGACAAGAAGCATAAGCCGGTAATGTCCTGGGCCATGCATTTATTGATTAGTGGTTAGATTATGGCTGTCCAATGGCATCTTGAATTTCCTTTTATTATTTTGACTGGTGTGTAGTTACAGTTATGGGATGCCTCACTTTTATTTGCTATGTGATTTCCATAAACTTGGTATTTGCATTATCTTGTATGTGAGAAGTGATAGCAGGATGACTATGATTCTGATCAGAATCCTTTGGCACCAAGATCTTGGGAAAGCCCTATTCCAGGTGGTTCCTACAGGTATTTATTCATTGGAGCTGTATACGGTTGAGCATCAGGGTTTGAGGAAAAGCAGAAAGGCCACTGAACGAGACTCCAGAGCACAAACACTAAGGGTTATTATTCTCCATCTCTTGATAATTGACTGCTCTGCTGCTTATCAAGCAATATGATTTGTTATGAGGTTGAGAGAATCTGAACAAGGAAGAGATTCTGAATGAAGATGTAATGTAGAGAGGTGATTGTTCTTAATTTTTTTGCACCACAGGGAGCCCACAATTAGTGATAGGAGGGGCCAAGTACCAATGATCATCTCAAAGGGTAAGAGGGCATCACCTATGTAAAGATGGGAGTGCTGATGAGGGGCATTAGCTATAGGGAAGAAAGTGCATGGGTTAGTTCAGGGAACGGCATAGTACAGTTTTGTTGGAAGTTACAAGCGTGTGGGCTGTGGGGGTGTGGTAAGAGATGAAACTAGGGAAATACATAGTGGCCTGAGCAATAAGGCTCTTGAATACCTTGCTAAGGAGTTCACATTTTATCCTAAAAGAGTTTTGGGGAAGATGTCAAGATTAGATTTGTGTTCTAAAAAGATCAATTTGGTGCCATTGTCAAGAATACAAGGTGGGGAAGGGTAAAGAAAGTGGGTAAGGAGACCAATTTAGAGAATGTTTCAGAGAACTGGTTGAGAAATGGAAAGGGCCTGAGCTAAGGCACTGAAAAGGCAGAGAATGGGGTCATGTGGGAAGATCACAGGAGAGATATCGGGGCAGGTGTTGCCTGGCCTTGCAGTATGAGAAAGATGACTCCCAGATCTTTGGTCTAAGTGGCTGGGTTTATGGTGATGTCACTCACCAAGACTAGAAATAGAAGGGGAGATGATATTAGGGGAGAAACAATGGATCATCCCTCCCCTGAAATTCTCTCTCCTTGCCTCAGTGGTACAATTCTTTGCTGGTTCTCTTCTGACTGTTCTAGCAACTTCTCGGCACTATTTAGTGGAGTTTCTTCTTTGGCAAAGACATTCCTGTTAGCAATTCCTCTAAGGCTGGACCCTGGCCAACTTTGTCATTAAACTCCACCTCTTCTTGACATTTAAAAAATCCTGATAGTATCTTGATATTATCTCGATATTATTTATTATTCATATCCACTACTATCCTTGGGCTAACGCCACTCAAGTCTTTATTCTCGGTCCCATTGTATAAATCCAAATGCCTACTCAGCATCTCCACCCAAATGTCCTATGTGTTCAGACTCAACATGTCCACACCAAGCCCTCTTTCCTTCTGAAACCTACTCTTTACCCTCTCAATGCTTTCCTCTCCCACATCCCATGCAAATCAGGTCCTAAGCTCCTCACTACAAAAGAGTTCTCAATTTCATTTACTCTTTTCCTCATTCCTACTACAAGAATAAGTGAGATATAGATAAAACACATACATAAGCTTGCTACTTTTGTCTGTAGAAAACTTTAATCCCATAACCTATTGCTGATATGAGAAAAAATCCACTCTTGTCAGATTCTTTCCCTGTTACTTTCCCTGTCATGCTTACATCACAAGGGATGTGGGTCACTTTGCATTCCTGTACATTACCCCTTTGCTAGAAATGTCCTTGTTTTAACTTGGTCACCTGACAAAATCCTGCTATATGTTCAAGTTCCAGATCCAAAGCTACCACCTATATGAAGCTTCCTAAGGCTCTCTCATCTCGACCAAAATTAATTTCACCAACTCTGTTTCCCCAGCCCTTTGTCTCTTCTACTAAGCTGTGAAATCTTTGAGAACCAGGGACCTCTTGGGCATTTTGTAATTCCATAAGTTTAGCATAGTTTGAAAATTCTGCCGTGAATTGGTGTTTTCCTTCCCCTAACCAGGCAGTTCTGCTCGGAATCTACAGAGGTGTCTTTTGTTAGAGGACCACACCCCCTTTCTCCTGGGGTATTTACCACCACCACCAGCATCATCACCATAACCATCTGTCAATACTTCATGAAAGGTTTTAATCTAATATTATTTACAACACTTTACAACACTTCTGTGAGGCCAAAATGTTAATACCTATCTTATTGATTAGAAGACTGAGGTTCAGAGAGGCTAAGTAATTTTCACCAAGGTCACAAAGCTTGGTGAAAAGGCTGAGCTGGTGTTTAAAGCCAGCGATGTCTGATTCTGAAGTTGGCTCTCTTAAACCTTGTGCTTGAGTCTTGGTTCGTTCCCATAAGGCCCCAGGGCCACATTTCATGCATGAGGTCTTGACAGAAAGGGGACAAAGGACTGTCCTAGCAAGTACCACGGCTTAGATATGTAAGCACACATGCTAGAGCCTGGTAACACTAGAGGGCAGTGCATGGCCTACCTGACCTCCGCTCTGTCTTCTCCATGTCAGGTTGGGCTTTCCTACCATTGTCTAAAGAGCACTGCTTGGTGTCCATTTCTGAGGTGCCTGCTGCCTCAGCTACATCCTCACCATAGAGGAGAAAGGCCATCATTATGGGGCAGCTTTCCTTGTCTTCCTGTTCAATCTTACCACTTATTGTGGGAGGGAAAGACCCACATTAGAATCACCTGGGAAGCTTTTCCAAAATAGACATGCTTGCCCGGCCTCCTCAGATTCTGATTTGGTCCTTGGTTGAGAACTACTGATTGAACCCATTCATTCCTAAGGTCTACAATTTCCACTGGCCCTTATCACTGAAACCTTCTCATTTCTTCCAGACAAAATGCTCAGAGGTAGTCCAGGGGTGCTAGGAATCAACATTATTGCCATGTCTTACTCCACCCTGCAGTCTTTCAGTCAGGGGTTCTCAACCTGGGTGGTATCATCTCATAGCAAGGCATTCAGAAATAAATGTGGAGGCATTTATTTATTGGTTATCACAATGACCAGGAAGGCTAATGGCATTTCCAAGGTAAGGATCAGAAATGCTAAGCATCCTACAGCGCCCCATACTGAAAAAATGTCCCACCAACAATGCCAACAGCACCCTACTGAGAAACACATTTGGTATTTGATTCAAGCTTTGAATCAGCCTCCTCAATACTCGGGCATCCTCTTGACTAGCTGCTGCAGTGTCCCGGGGGCTGTTCTCCCTCGCCAGCCTCTCATATTCCCTCATATTCCATAAACTATGGAAAAAGAGATTCTTAGTTTTCAGATATTCATGTAATACAAAGGTGGCAGGGGTGCTTGTCCAACCTCCATTTCTGCTTTCCATTTAATCTAATTTCATTCTCTGCCCGCTAAGATGTGGGAGGAATGGGGAGGGAGGAAAAGAGCAGGAGCCAGTCACTGCCTCATGGGCGGATTTGAACTATCACATCTGACAGTAATCCCGGTTGATGAATAAATACAAGATCTCGCTCAAAACCAACCCTTTCCCATCAGTCTTAATTATCTTTGCCCTCTCTCACTGACTGCTCCTTTCTTGCTTACTCAGGCCAAAGCAGTGTATAATTATATGTTTGCAGTAAAGGTTTTTAATGGCCACCCATATCTGGCTTTCCTCTCCTTTTAGATACACGGGAAGACGGAATTTTTCACCCTCTTTCCATAGGGTGAGGCCAAGTGACTAGTTCTGACCAAGGGGTTGTCAGTGGAAGGATGCGTATCAACTCCTACTGGAGCATTTCATCGCCAGTGAGAAACCCTCTGGCATTTTCTTCCCTTGCCGCTGTGATGGTGGAAGCTGCTGTTAAGAAGGCATCTCCACCAGCGTGGCTCCCAGAACAACTACCGTGAGCAGAGCCCCTGCTGACCCCCATCTGACATGCAGAGTAGGCAGAGATTATAAACCAAGGTTTAGACCTTTGTTGCTTCTAGTCACAGAGATTTGGGGGATGGTTTGTTACCACAGCATAACTTAACATATCCTGATTGATTCAACGTTCTTTTGCATGTTTAGATATTTTTCATCTTTGTGCGTAGATCGTGAGTCAGAGTGGCTTCGGTTTGAGGCTGAGTTTCACCACGTAGAGTGACCTTGGCTGACCCTTCTAAACCTCAGTTTCTTCATGTGTCAAATGGTGATCATGACTGTACTAACCTTATGTGGTTGTAAAGACTAAATGGGGTAATACAGGGAAAGCGCTTAACCACAGTGCCTGGCAGGTAGCAAGGGCTCAGTAAATGTAACTTATTATTTTTCCTTATTGTTGATCTAAAATTGACTTGACTTGCCCCCTACCCCAAATCCTCTAGGAGCCTTTAGCTTTGGCTGCCTCGAGTCCTTCTAATGTCCTTCTCCCTAAAAAGCAAATAGTCTGGGACTGCTTCTTGCTTCTTTTATATTCTTTGCAGCTCCCAGAATGGGACATTGCTTGCAACTGACACTGTTATCCATATCTTTAGTTGAGTACACACTTGTGATTGGAATTGAAAAAGCATTTATGCCAAATGAATGTAAGTATCAGCCAAACTGAAGAAACCCGATTACTTTTTTCAGTATGAAACTGGCATGTCTGGGAAACATGTCAGGAAATGTCCAAATATCCACTGTGTCTTTTGTTGCTGAGTGATCGCTGGGAAAGGCAAAATCCAGTTCTCTTGGCCACACATCAAAAATAGACACACATTCTAAATTAGCAGAAAGCAAATCCCATTTGCATTTATGTGACAGCCAAGTCTTGCAAAGGGTTGCCAGAGTTTGCTTCTGGACCTCTGGGAGCCCTTTAACACTTGAAGATAACTACAGGTTATCTTAGGACGGGCGCCTTCCTCCAACACTCCTGGATTCTATTCTCAGCTTGACACTGAGTTTTACCAGGTCTCCATAGCTAAGGAAACTAGAGGTAATTACTTGGCTGACCCAGACAGAAATACAAAACAAAACACTTAGCCTTATTTATTTTTATTTTTGGCCCACATGCCAAACCTTCCAATTTGTAAGCAGTTCTACCAACTATTACCTAGTCTAATAAGTCCTCTCCAAACCTGGAACCTAACTGGAGAAACATTTAAAACCAACCATAAAATCCATTTCAATACAAGAAGAGAAAGAAAGGAAGGAAGGAAGGAAGGAAGGAAAGAAGGAAGGGGGGAAGAAGGAAGGGAGGAAGGAAGAAAGAAAGAAAGGAAAGAAAAAAGAAAAGGAAAGAAGGAAAAGAAAAGAACAACAAAAAGAAAAGAAAGAAAGAAAGGAAGGAGGGAAGGAAGGAAGGAAGAGGAAGGAAGGAAGAAGGAAGGAAAGAAAAGAGAGATTCCTGGCCCCTGAGAAACTTTTTTTTTTAATGATGCCTTTTAGAATTATTATTGTAGCATTTTCAGGATATCTTGTAATGGACTCTTTGTTTCCTTATTCAGAGCTAATTTTGCAATTTTATTTCTCGAAGCCCTCTTCCTAAGTATTCCTGAAAACAAGCTACTTCTGTTTCAACACATCTACAGAGTCGAAGTTCCTTTTTCTATCAGATTCAATCTGAACAAATTAACAATTTATTGGACCTTTAAGCGCATCTTCATCAGATATCCTGAATGTACCTTAGAGTCCTAACCATCAGTTAACCCCCCAGATCTCTGAAGGATCTCCGTGGGCTGCAGGGGGTTGGAGTCCCTGAAACTTTCAATCAACTATAGCTGATCTGACAGCAGAGCAGTAGCTCCTCAATTAAATAATGTGGACTGCCTTATGCACCATCATTTACTGAAACCCTGATGCAGGGATTTTTAATTCCTGGAATCCACCCAGTTCCTCTAGTTGGACTGCTATGTGCTTCTCATTATAACCCAACTACACAGGGCAGCAATGAGTGGAAAGAGCAGGGCTGGGAGTCAGGAGCAGACATCGTCCTTGCGCAGGTCCTTAATCCAGTGGGTTGAACAGAGGGTTAACAATTTTCTCATCTGTAAACTCGGGACACTAGTGCTTTGCCTTAGCTACCGAGCAAGCTTGTCTTCGGGGCACTTGTGAGAATGCGTAAGCGTTGGGAGACTTTAGTTCTGACTCGAAAGGTTTCTTCTGTAAGTCAGTAGTTGCGAACCCAGAGGTATTTTCTCAGGAAAATGATACCATACCCGATGGTGAAATTTCCAGTCTAATGCTACAAACATCTGTTTAATGACCATGTCCCTGGAGAGTAACACATAGCAGTGGTCCTACAGATCATCACCAGTCTGGGATCATCTGATTGTGGTGCTAAGGATGGAATTCTGGGTGAGCGGCAAAATGGGGTCCCCTTGCGGTGGGGGAAGAGAAAGAGAAAACTGGTGCTGGACAGAAAGGAAGTAGCAGAGGGAGGAGTTTGGGGGCTCCAATGGGAAAGGAACCCACGTCAAGCCTGTGGAGGGCCTTTACAGATATAAGGATATACTGGGTGGCAGGCTGTGGCTTTGGAAAGTCCTATCAATAAAGCTATTCAGTGCTTACTGGCCTCTCCACCCCACTGTCTCCTCCATTCCTCCTGCTATCGACACCATCTATTTTTGAAGTCTTTAGGGCGCACATGAATATAGCCAGCCCTTCCCCAAGACTCATGGTGGAGAAGCCACTTTTTCCATTTATGTAACTAATCGTTCTCTACAAAATAGACCACTATATGATACATAAACGTATAGTATCATGACAGAGGAGCCCTGGGAGAATGGAAAGCTACATTTATATCCGTGGGTCAGTCAACAGGGTGCATTAATCTTAGAGGACCTCTGGAAGACTTCAAGGAGGCTAGCTGCTCCTTGCCTGTTTTTCTCTGGATAGAACCTTCCAAATCTGACTTTTCAAATCCTTGATTGAATTCCCAGCAATCTACTTTTCCTGACTGTAACCAGAAAAGCATGTTTAAATGAACATGAAATTCCATCAGTATAAAGCCTTGTGAAGCCCAGTCCACCAGCCCCGTCGCCAAAGCCACTAATAATGCCCTATTGTGTTACTGTGGTAGTCTAGGTTATCATTATGAAGTCTTGCTCCTGGTTGAGAAAACATGACGTTCCATTAAATGTATAATCTGGGTTCTCTCCAGGCCAGAGATGCATCCTGCTAAAACCTGAAATGAGCTGACTTTTAATGTCATGGAAAAGAAGAGAGCCATTCACTGAGAAAAAGGGAGTTGAGGGCTGGGGAGAAGAAAGGTGCCCTGGGATCCCTTAGTTTCAGCCTGTAGACAGTGTCTAGCCAGCCAGAGTATCTTAGATGCCCAAGGAAAAAGTGAGTCAGCATTCTTTTCCCTTCCACTCTGCTGTGGTTGGGTGCTGGACAGCACTGTCTGAGAAGGTTCTTTCTAGGACAGAAGACCATGTCTTTAGGGACGACCACAGGCCTCTTTGCAATCACTGCGTTTTGGCCCATCCCCCAGCTCTGAGTCCGGCATTCACACACATCAGCCTGGATTGAGACTGCAAGCTGGAAGTGTGCAGACCATCAAGGGCTAGCAATTTTTTCATTCAGCATGAAAATACCTCTCTCTTCAAGCTGTAGGACAACTAAAAGAAGTCAGAGGAGTCCACCTAAAAATAAAGGTAGGTGCCTGCAAAGGGGCCCCCATCATTTCTTTCCTGGAGCATGTTTGGGTCCCCAACGCACTGCAGAGTATCCATTTAGAAATTTACTCCAGGATTAAATATAAAAGAAGCAGCAGCCTCTATAATCATGTGCTTGGAGCTCAGCATGCTAGTTAGAGACCCTCCTCACACTTGAAACAATTCTTTAAAAACTCAAAGTATCTTGTTTTTGTTGAATATAAGAGTAACATATGCTCATTACAGAAAACTTGGAAAGTTCAGAAAAACACACACACAAAAAAAATTAAAAATCTTACCTTCTAGACAAATACAATTATATATTAGGTAAATCAAGAAATACACGTATGTATTTAGCTTTTTTACAAAGGTAGCATCGTAACATACATAATATCTGTGCTTGTATTTTCACCTAAGGGTAGATTATGAGCACATAAAATATGCATATTCAATACTATGCTATACCATGCTTTACTTAATAAATCCACTATTGTTAGATTTAGGTAATTTTCAGCTTCATTATTATAAACAGCACTGCCAGGAACATACATATAGTCACTTGTTTGAGACCATCTTGGATTTTTCCTTTAGGACATAGAATTGCTAGATGGAAAAGTGGAACCCCATTTTTTTTAAAAGCATTTGATACATGTTGCCTAATTACCTCCTTGTCTGCACTATCCAATACAGTAGCCACATGTGGCTGTTTCAATTAAAATTAATTAAAAATAAACAAAATAAGAAGTTCACTTCCTTGTTTACACTAGCCACATTTCAAGCTGCTCAAGAGCTACCTATGGCTAATAGACACTAACTGGCCAGAGCAGGTATAGAACATTTCCATCATCACAGAAAGTTCCACTGGACATCACCAGTCTAGAAAGACTACACAAATTCATATTTTCCTTCGTAAGACAGGAAAGTGCCCACCTCCCACAAGTTGGCCAATATTGAATATTGTAATCTTTAAAAAAACCTTTGCCAACTTAATAAAAATTACAACTTGTTTGATTTTTTCATTTCTTTGATTACTAGTGAGGTTGACATTTTTTGTTTGTTTACTGTTCTCTACTGTGCTCATCTTTTTAAAACTGCTTTTTATATATTAAGGCCAATCTTTGAGGAGTAATTGATGTTACAAAAGCTTTTGTAACTTTTTATTATCTTTTATCTCTGACATTTTTTCACTTACGGAAATGGAAAATTTGAATATATTTAAGTATTTTCATAGTTTTCTCTATTGTTTCTGTCCTGTTTTAAGAGCTCTAAACCTAAGATTACAGTAATAGTCATTTAAATTTTCTTCCGGTTGTTTCATCCTTTCATTGTAAACATTTAAATTTTCAGTCCTTCTGGAATTTATTTTGGTGTGTGGTGTAAAACATAAACCTAACCTTTTTTCTTGTCCCATGTTACCAACCATTTGTCCAAGAATCTTTTTTTTTTTTAAGTAGGCTCCATGCCCCAGCATGGAAACCCTGAGATCAAGACCTGAGCTAAGATTAAGAGTGGGATGCTTAACTGACTGAGCCACCCAGGCACCCCAAGAATCATTTTTTAAAATAACAAATTAATTCCCCACCAACTTGAACTTCCACTAAATGCTCTCATGTCCCTGGATTTCTTTCTAGATTTTCTATCCTGTCTACCTGTTCTTTGGCCTTTACCATCCTGGGTGGAATAATTTGCCTTATGATACATTTTAATATTTACAGGTATTTCTTCATCATCTTTCTCTAAAAATGCTTTACCTCTTTTTACCAGGTTTCTGTCTCTAAGATAAACTTAGAATCATTTTGTTAAATTCCTCTCACCACCAAAATAAATTCTTTCAGAACTTTAAGAGTTCAATTCAATTCAAATTAATTTGGGGAGAACTTGATTATCTCTACAGTATGGAGTCACTCCATTCAGGGACTTGGTGGTTCTGTCTATTTTTTCAAGTCTTCCTGTGTGTCCTGCTCAACTGGCTTTTGGGGGGGAAGGGGTGGGGGAGGAAAGCACCGTGATGGGCACCTCTGACTGTTTTCAGACACAGTCTCTGAATCTGTGAGCTGTTGCTCCCAGCCACTAGAAGTAACAAAAGAAATTCCATTTCTTAGTATTGGAGTATATTTTCAGTATCCACCTTCTCATAAATCTCTAAGAAAGACTTCTCACTTTTCATCCAAAGAATCTGGAGTTCAAAACAGCCCTTACGGAAAAATCAAACTCCAGGGGCAACTGCAAAGCACATTTGGTGTCTCGCTGGCCAACTTATTTTGCAGGCCTCTTTTTCCAACTCCCAAATACTTTCCAGTCTGTGAAATTCATCCTCCGCCACTGTTTCAGCAAGCGTCTCTCCTGGCACCAGAGAGCTCACATACTTTTAACGAGCATGGATCTTCTCTGAGGGGCTTTTTATTGTCGAAGCTGGGTTTTAGTAGATAGCATAAAGCTTCCTTGAATGACTGTGGCTTGGCAAATCTAAGGGGACTTGGGAAGTGTTTAATTGGTCAGAGTTCAGCTCTCCCTTGAGCACAGACCTGAAGCTTAGCCACTATCCTTTTTGGTAAGGAAACCAGGGCTCCTGCACCTCCCTGGTAGCCCACCAGTGGAATTACCAAAAACTTGAATCCGTCTGAACCAGAGGTCCCAAGCCCAGGAGGGGCGGGCAGGAATGTATCCACAGGGCACTTTTGGCAACGTCTAGCCACAATTTTGGTCGTCGCCAATGTGAGGCTGGGGGCCTAGGGCGGAAAAGAGAGGGAGCATGGAGCCGGCTTACTGGGGAGGGGCCAGGGATGCTGCTAAACATCCTACAATGCACATGATGGCCCCACAACAAAGAATTCCTCAGCCTAAAACCCAATAGTGTCTAGGCTGAGAAATCCGCCTTAGTTTTCACTAATTGCCCAGTCAGCGTGCACTGTGTTATTGGGAACAAAGGCAAAATACACTATGTAGGACAGCATGTGGGTTTTTTTTGTTGTTGTTTTTGTTTAAAGACATGACTGACTTTTCAAAACCCACTCCAGCCGCGCCTGGAAGTTCCACCTCTCCAAAGCACGCCCTTCTCACCAGGTTTCTAAAGCAAGTGGAAAGGATTCGCAGAAACGTGTTAGGTCAACAGCATCCTCACACTCCCTTGCGTGCTCCTCGGTCACGGAAAGCGAGGCGGAAAGTAGGTTTTCCCCCGAACCAGCAGCGACGCCCCTGCGGGCTCGGGCGGCGAAGATGGGGAGGCGCGCTCCGCGACAGAGGCGCAGCGCGGGGCCGCGGCCACCCCCCGCGGTCCCTCTGGGTCCCCTGAGACGCGCGCCTGTCCCGAAGCGATGCTGTTAACAAGCCCAGCCCGGCAGGGAGCATCATCAGCTGAGCCTAGGATGCAACAATGCGAGACACTTACTTGTCCAAAATGAAGTACAGGTCAAATCCGCCGTAGCAGGCTGGACCCCCTTCCTCCCTGCGTCCCCCTTGCCCGGCGCAGATGAGCACAAAAGTGGCCAAGGAGAGACACTTGAAGCCAATGCCGAGGGCTCTCTGCTCCACGGTGGCCATGACCTGCAGCCCAGGGAGAGGGTAGGGTCCTCTGCTTCCCACGCGCCCCGAACTGGCCAGGACCTTCAGGGACGCGCCATCCGAGGGGCCCTGCTCGCGGGCCCTTTATTCCCCCTCGCGCTCCTGGAACTCCCCGGAAGCAATTGTCTGGAGGAGTTCAAGGTTTTCCTTCTGGTTTCCGCTTCGATTCTGTTTCTAGGTTTCAGATTTCAAGAATCCCAATACTGTACTCCGCTTTTTTAAAGGGGCTGCTCCTGACTCGGGCGGCGGACCCCTCCGGAGGCTCCGCGGACGTTTTGCAGTTTTGAAGCAGTTCCGTCCCGACGCTTCTTTGTCCCGGCTTTTAAATATTATGGGGTGGGTTTTCAAATTGTTCTTGGTTGGGAGAGCGCTTTGCCTCTTCTCCCTCCTCTCGCCCCCCTCCCCCCGTCTCATTTTTTGGGGGGAGGGGGGTAGAAAGAGAGTTCAAAGGCTGCCACCTTGTGGCCGAAGATGGCGAAAGCGCCCTTCGGGGTTCGCGCGAGTGCGGCTGTGCGTGTTTTCTTATTCTTTTCTTTTTCTCATGCACCTTCCCTTTCTTTCTCCCGTATTTCTTCCCCATTCCTACTTCTCGCTCGCTCTCTAGCCTTTTTATCCCTGCCCTCTCCTTTCCTATCCTGTATCTGCTGATAAGGTCGCTATAAACATTTGATGAAAAATTACTTCCTCCAAGGACCTTGGCTCCGACCCTGGGGCTGGGACCTTTGCACCTTTGTGCAAATGAAGTAGAGAAGAAGGGGGCCTTTGTGATCTGACTCATGCCAGCGACCTTACTGTGCTATTAGTACAGATCATAAAAGAGTCTGTTGGGGGCCAGTCCTGTGGCTGGACATAAACAATCCCAAAGAAAAGGTTGCTCCTGGCATGGAACAGCAGGGCATTCTAGATTGTCTCCACCTCCAGATTTTAAAGATTCTGTGAGAAGTTCTTCTTTACAGCCTGTGAACTTTGACCTTTTTCACCCCATCTTTGATTTAGGACAGAGGGAGTAAACAGCTTACAAGAGTATGGACTTTCCAAATCATTTGGGACCGGCAGGGGAGTCCTGTGCTAGCCTCTCTGAAGTGAGGGGTCCTCTTTAGAGTGGATCCAGGCAGGAATTCAGTTCCAGCTTCATAGATCTTCCACCTGGGGAGTCCTCAGTGCTCCATTTTCCAGAGTTATTTCTCCAGACACATCTTCCCCTCATTTGTGATCCTCTAAGACACTTGGGTTTAGTCTCCAGTGTGACCATCCATGGTGGTTTTCCCCCACCAGCTATAACATGGAAACCTAGTGTCTTGGAATGCTTCATTAAACAATCATTTTGTTGTCAAATAAGTTTGGGGGACTCATAAAGCATTGCACCAGCCTGCCTCCAAAAGGATCCTCAATGTCCCTTCTTTCCTGGTGTTAACACCCCCCCCACACACACTGAATAACACTGTTTTGTGGGCAGTTGATGAGGTATGACAGAAATGATGATGTGTGACTTCTGAGGCAAGGTCATAAAAGATACTGTGGTTTCCTTCTGGCTCCTTGGTTAACTTGCTCGGGGGAGCTCATTGCCCTGTCAAAACGTCACTTAAGCAGCTGTATGGAGGCATCCATGTGGCAAGAAACTGAGATGCCCCGCTGATAGCCACCCACGTGAGTGACTCATCTTGAAAGTGGACCCTCCGGCCCCAGCCAAACTGACAGATGACTGCAACCCTGGTCAACATCTTGACTACGATCTTGTGAGAGCCCCCAAGCTAGAAATACTCAACTAAGCCAATCCCAGATTTCTGACCCACAGAAATTATGAGATAATTATTGTTTATTAGTGTTTTAAGCCTCTAATATTGGGGGTAACTTGTTATGGAATAATAGATAACTAGAAAATCCTATTGTCACATTAAAGCTTTGAGAATTTCTTTAAAAAAAACGTTTAACTGTATTTTCCAGACTTACTTGGCCCTGAAACTGTTCTTGTCAAACAACACCTATTGACACCTACATTTCGGGAATTACTGCTCTCAGGAAAAAAATAATTGGGAGGAGGTTAAAATAATCTAGACTTAGTCTGTGCAACTCTTGTTTTTCCATATCTCTGAAGTAGAACAAAGCTATCCAGAGTCAATAACAGGGACAGAAGAAGCTCTTGGTGTAATAGCAACATGATGGTTCAACAAGTCTGCAAGAGGAGACATTATGAGTTTCTTTGAACTGGCAACATTTTCCTTTGGTTGTTGGGATATAGAAGCCTTATAATTAGTGCATGTAGGGAAATGGGAGAGGTGGATCAGTCAGTTGAGGCTGGAGGAGGACTTGGGAAGGAGAGTCTTCATTGGGTTCCTGCTAACATTTCCCAGATTCATGTTACAGCTAAGAGATGCCTAAGCAAACTCCTCTGCCTCTCAAACTCAAGTCAGTGGAAGAACAATATAAACTGTGATGTTGGGGCCATGGATGAAAATTTCGGAAGATGGAGAAGTGCAGGCAAACTAATCATGTACATGGAAGTGTTTGAATGGTAACCTGGAAGCCAAGGTAAGGGTAAGTTTCTTGGAGGAAGAAGCAGTCAAGAGTGTCACAAGCTGTGAAAGTCAAGAGCATAAGCCCCAAGAAAACTCCATTGATCTGACACGTGTCATTGTGTCACCAAGGAGATTCCAGTGAGGTAGTGCTGGTGGGTGTTGGACTGCACTGGGTTACAAGGAAGGGGAAGCTTCTCCTTCAAGAAGTAGAGGGGGTAACTTGTGAATGTTTGAATGTTTTACATTCCATAAGGAAGGATCCCAGGATACTTAAGGATACCAGAAATTTCAAATGCCCTGCCCTCCAAAAGATTGGAGAGTTTGTCTTACTAGACTGATTGTCTTAAGGGTTTAGTCCTGCACTACTGTTGTAACTGAATTTTCCAGATTTCCTTCTTTGAGATAGAAATTGTTAAGTATGACCTGCCTGTCTACCAGCCTCCAGTGATTCACTGTCCATACTTGCCCCCCACCTCCAATATGTGACTGAGCCCCTTTTGTCAAGCTGTCAAAAAAATTTTTTTCCTGTCTTGGTAACATTCCATGTAACCTTCAAGAATTTCAGAGGGCACTTAACCATTTGTCTGGGTTCTTGACAAAAGTTCTGGAAAATGCTCAAGATAACACAGACTACCCAAGAAAACTTGGGAAATTCTTTCCTTAGAAATAGGGACAGAATACAGACAGATCTGACACCTTCTACCAAATTTTGGGTCAACCAAGTAGGTCCAATGTTTGCCAGGTTCTTGTAGGTCCTACTGGTCCTTGGACTTTGGTGGTATCACATAACTTCCTAAGGCAAAATAACAGTTAGTAAAATAGTCTCTTCATTGTCATGAGATTTCCTTCATGCTTGTCCTCCGTAGGACTACCTTTTACAAAAGGTCAAGGCAGCCTTCCTAGAGGGAATTTATCATTCAGAACAACAAAGTTTCTGAAGAATCCAAATCCATTGAAGAGTGGCTTTTGGTCAAAAGAAAAGCAAAGGTACTAGTAATGATTTTAGGCCCAAGGGCAAAATCATAGTCTAGAGCAAATACCTTGATGACATCTCATAGGCCAGGTTATTCACAACCTCAGCTCAGAAGCACTCAAAGCTACATTGAATCCAGTATTCCATCGATAACCCTACCCAAAGCCCAGCCCAGACTAACTTGAAAATCAATTTAATCCAGCACCTCCCTTGAAATACTGTTGACACAGCTATAACCCAACTCTGATCAAGTCAGAGCCCTGAAAAAAAATGAGCTAATTTCATATTTTAGTTAATGTCGGCCCAGGGACAGATCCTGTTTAATCTAGTTTACAGTGAAGCTCAGCTAAGCCTGCAAACCATCATAATCCTTCCTAAATCACACCCAAGCCCAGCCTGAAGTTTAATCACCAATCCACTCTTAGCCCAATCCAGCCCAAAAAGCCCAAACTCAAAGCCTAACACAGCAAGCACAGCAAGGAAGACACATTCCTATAAGGTCTTAACCAAGAGAATAATCCATAATTCATGCCAGCATATCCTGAAAAGAATCTGTCCCAGATCTCTCATAAGGGCTCAAAACCTTGCTGAACAAAATCTTCATTTCGTCTAGATCAGAGATCAGGCCAATCCAACCCAGAACCCAAAAGAGAGATAAAATGGACCAGTATAGTCCAGGGTCTTGACAAGCCCAGAGCTTACAAATGCCCAATGGAAGACTATATCAGACAACGTAAAGCCAGCAAAAACCCAAGCACAAGACCAAGTAAAGCCCTTTTCTGTCCAGTTCTGCTCAGCCCTGGCATATTTAAGCATATTCAAGACCAGGGTCTTATTCAGAGAACCCAGACCAATTTATAACTGAAGATACCAGACGAAATCTACCTAGGCCTGTCAAGCCCATAACTCCTTTGACACTTTTACTATGTGTCCAAGTCCCAAGCCAGAGAAACCTGTAGCTCTCAAAGTGTGTGAACATGATAAGAATATTTGGAAGGGGTACCATGAAGGTGAGGGCAAAGAGGTTTACTCACTCTGTAATAACCAATGGAGCTTTTTCAAGATACCTGTATCTGTAGAATATCAGAAAGAGATGCGGGGGTTTCAGGGACACATACAATTTCACAGACCACAGTCTTACAGCGGCCAATTTCTTTTCACTCTTGCCTCACATGTTCATCTCTGATTAGATTTATTGTAGAATTAACGGTAATTCCCATAAACTGTTTTGAGTATTAGTCAGGACAGCACACTAATAGCATAACTGCACACAGGCTATCTGGGGCAAAGCCATTACTAACCAGGTGACATTACTAACAAGATATATGACTTGTCCATAACACAGCTTCCCATCTGCAAAATGGGGTTACAAATATTACCTACTTCATTGAGTTGTGTGGTTTCAATGAGATAATTGTGTCATGGGTAGTCCTCAGGAAACACACAATAAATGTTGGCTTTTATTGTTATTGTGGGATTCTGGGGAATTGCTTGTGAATTTCTTCTAGAGATGAGAAGAATAAATTTCGAAGAACCACTTTCAGAGTGTTTGATTTTTCTACCACCAGTGAAACAAAGCTGTTTCTCTACCATCTGCATTCACATTATGAACTCTGAGAAATGCAAAGGTGAAGATTCTAGCTCATCCAGGAACTACTGGGATTTGAAGATTTCCTAGGATACATGCAGAAAACAAACAGAAAACATACTTTGGAGCTATCAAAAATCTATTGGCAGCAATACTGTTTCTGCTAGCCAAGAATGCTAGATAGCTAAACTCTAAAGAAATGTCTGAGAAAATAGTTATAATCAGTGATGCTTTTTCTTCTGAGGCTGGTTTTTAGATCTAATGTTATAATAATTGAAACTTCTTTCTGATACTGGTTTTTTTTTTTTTAAGATCTAACAATCCCTAGAAAAGAACCTTCCTTATTTTTCCTCATTAACTCATTCATTCATTCAAAAATAGTTTTTGGATATCTACTATAGGGCAGGCCCTGTGCCTACACTGAAGATACAAAGATGAATAAAACATGGACCTTGCATAATTTACTTGGGAGACACAAATGCATAAATAGATATTGATACAATTTGGTTAACCTCTCTTCTAGAGGAAACTCAACATGTCCCTTCTACCCCACCATGCCAATTCTAAGGAGAACTAGGTCTAAAGTAATGGAATCTTCAGAGATGTACTGTTGAACTACAACTCTTTGAGTTGTCCCAGGATGTGAATGAGTTAAGACATGACAAATGTTTCTTCCTGCTGGTAATGAGATACTCCTTCCTTAAGTAGATCCAAAAGTGATCAGGGAGGATTCCATGACAAAGAGACCAAGGTCTGGGCTGCTTAAGGAATACCCAGGATCCTTGTTCCTATTCATGATCCATCACAGACCATCAGGGTACAGAGGGCTCGGGGCAGAGCTGTAACTAGTAACTTTGCATTTACCTCATGAGTTTGCCTCTGAGCATTGACTCCTTAAGGAAAAGCTTGGGAGACCTGGGTTAACTTTCTGGCATAGGTTTTCAGGCTCAACTGAATGTGTGTCCAAGATAGATGTTTAAGAAGTAGGCTCATTCTGGAACCTCTAACATAAAAACATTTGCCCTTACTGTGGCCAAAATAAGAGTGGAGAAGTCCTATGTCATTCATTGTGAGAGGGCCTCTCTGCCCCATGGAATCAGGACTGATTCCTGAATCTAGATAAAACTCCTTTCAAAATAAGTTGAGCTCAAGACATGGATGGTACTGCTTCCCAGGTTTGTTTTCTTTTCAATCATATTTGTCATCAAAGATTGAGGACTGACCTGCTCTGAAATCTTAATCATGGTCATAAATTTAGACACTTAAAATGTGAGTTTAAGTCAAAAAAGATAGCAAGGTCAATCAATAAACACATAAAATGACTAAGAGCCCCTACAGCATAGAATTATCACCTTCAGTTGAAATGGAGGAAAAATCCAATGTAATTGTTACAAATCTAAGAGCTAACGAGGAAGAAATAAAGCTCATTCCCAGAATACTGTCCTCTAGAAACCAGATTTGCTCAGAGGCAGAAGGAAATCAGGTGGCAGATAAGAAAACTTTACAAGTTGGTGTCTCAAAACCAGAAACTATAAAATTGAAGTATGGAGGGAGTTCATCGTAAACTTAATAAGTAATGAGATCAGTTTAAAATGCTGTTCTTAATCATGTGGTTAATCTAGGGACTGTGGGAAAAGAGGGGGGGAAAAAAAAGGAAAGGAAAACATCCAAATCTGGCAAACTGTATGCATATATAGTAGCATTTTTGGAATACCTTTTCCACACTTTGATAGTTCCCCATAAATCAGGTTCTCCTAGCATAAAATTAAAACAACAATAACCATATTTTTTAGTCTTCATCACTGCTATAGTTCAGATGTATGTTGAATTGTCCTACTATGTATCTTTATTAGGGTTACTTCCTCCCTCTCTGAGAAAGTTTTCTCAAACTCTCTAAGTTTTCAATATTTCCTCCTTCACTCTTAATTGATACTGCTGCTTCATTTTTATTTGGAAAATTAGAATCCAAAAGAAGCTCATATATGTAATTCTTACATGCAGGAATGATGCCCGTGCTGAAGACCTTTGAAGCCATGAGTGTATAAGTGGAAGTTATGAGTGTGCTTGCACACCACCCTGGGCTAGTGAAGAGAATGATAAGAAATGAGGGTCAACAGCAATTGCACTACTAGGCATTTATCTAGAGGATACAAACATAGTGATTTGAAGGGGCAGCTGCACCCCAATGTTTATAGCAGTAATGTCCACAATAGCCAAAATATGGAAAGAGCTGAGATGTCCATCGACAGATGAATGGATAAAGAAGATGTGGTATATATCTACAAGGGAATATTACTCAGCCATCAAAAAAATGAAATCTTACCATTTGCAACGATGTGGATGGAACTAGTGGGTATTATGCTAAGTGAAATAAGTTGCTCAGAGGAAGACAAATACAATATGATTTCACTCATCTGTGGAATTTAAGAAACAAAACAGATGAGCACAGGGGAAGGGAGGGAAAAATAAAACAAGACAAAATCAGAGAGGGAGACAAACCATAAGAGACTCTTAACTATAGGAAACAAACTGAGGATTGCTGGAGGGGTGGTGGGTGGGAAGATAGGGTAACTGGGTGATGGGAATTAAGGAGGGCACTTCATGTAATGAGCACTGGGTATTATATGCAACTGATGAATCTCTCTTTCTATATATATATCCTGTTGGTTCTATTTCTCTGGAGAACCCTGACTATACACCAACTCAAGATAAAGACAAAGAGAATTCTTAGGATGACAGCAAAGGGACATCCCATGATGATGGTGGTGCAGATGGTTTAGAGTGCTGCCAATCCAGATAGGAGGAGAACAAAGATCTCCTGAGTATACTGCCAAAGGGGAAGAAAGAAATCAGTAGCTACCTTGTTGTAATTGACACAGGGGAGCTAAATCTCACCTCTGAAATAGAAAGTCAATGGAGAATGTTTGAGATTTATGAATCAAAATAGATTCAGTGTATGCATATCATTTGGAAACATGGCAATGTGTAAATGGTGGAATTAGCTAAATTGTTGAAAGGGCATGGGGACTGGGAGCCATGGAGGTTGGTGGGGCAAAAAACAGGGACATTGCTATATGACTTTTAGACAATTTGACTTTTAAATGATGTGCTTTTATTATTTTGAGTAAAAACTAAAAATATTTTTTTAAATGGGATGCTTCAGATTTTGCTAAAGATTCTGTAAGTCTGTTTGATTCTATTGGACTATTAGCATGGTGTGATGTCACGTTTTCTTTGAAAGTAACAATCATATGGACTAGATATCCATACACTGAGATATTTATATATAATAAAGTTGAAAAATTGAAAAAGTTGAAAAATAGAGCACAGAGCAATTTATAAACATAAAAGCAACAAAAACCATATACACATGTATATCTCATGTATATATAGTAGAAGCAACATAAAACATTAAAAAGCAACATAAAAACCATATATATACATACATATTATAGATATCCATAGTATATATGACTATGTATATGATTTTTAGTGTTGCCCTCAATATTTAGAAATTACTGTTTATTTTATATATGTAAATAAGTAAGTACACACACACAAAAACACACCCAGTTGTAATTAAAATGGAAAATAATGCCTAACATTAGAATGATTTCAAAAGTTAAAAAATTTTGGATCATTATCAAAATGATATATTACATGGCTGTTAAAAATAAAATACATGAAGACTGTGACACATGAGAAAGTGTTCACGGTGCATTATTACATGAAACATTGCGAACGTATGTAGGTTATGATGGCAAGTAGGAAAAATACTCATGTGGATAAGAGTGCAAAGTGAATTTTACAAATCAAATAGTTCAGGAAACAAAAAGTCAATTGAAGGAGAGATGGTGGATGTAGTTAGTGGCAAGTTAGCTGTGAAGCTGTAAAGGGACAGTAGCTGGGCTAAGGAAGGTGGAGGTGGGAGAGAAACTCGCCCACCTGCAAGGCTGAAGGAGGTTTTGTGTTTGCTTGTTTGTGTGATTCTTTATTTTAAGTTGGGAGATTACTTTGTTTGGTATTCAGGACCGAGGAAGGAACAAGGGAATGTAGAAGCTGATAGTCTGGGAGGGAGAAGGAGAGTGAGGGAGAGAAAGAGAGAGGGAGGGAGATGGGGCGAGGGAAGGAGGGAGGGAGAGCAGGAGGGAGGACAGATGGAGGGAGGGAGAGAGGGAAGGGGGAATGAGGGAGGGAGGGAGGGAGGGGGGACTGAGGGAAGGGGGGAGAAGGAGGAAGAAGAAGGAGGAGAAAAAGGCTACCAGGGAGAGAGATGGGGAGAGAGGTGGTGCTGGCGTGAGGAGGAAGGTAGCATTCGGAGCACTGAAGGAGAGGTTAGCCTGGGCCAAGGAAATGAACTAGCACATGGCAGGAATTCTACTAGGGGGTCACTGATGCTGTATTTCATGTCATACTCACAACAACTGTGATTTTGACATTATGATCCTCATTTCATGAGTGAAAACCTGAGGCTCGGAGAGGTCAAATAACTTTCTTTAAAAATCTGTGCGCCTGTAGGCAAAAGAGCTAGGATGGTTTCTCGCCTATGCTCTTTCCACCTTGTGACCTTTTGAGATGGCAGAAAGAATGCTAAGAGGGAAGTCCGTAAGAGGGTAACAAAGTCTCCAAGAAAGTCCATAATAGGGAAGAGGAGGAATTGAAGGAGTTTTGAAAGATTAAGTTTAAACAGGATAATCCTTTTTCTGTGATTTTCGGCCACTACTTGAGTTCCTGGGAAAAAGCTTCCTGGATTCCATTCATGGCACAGTGGTTGCCTAACAAGGCACTGAACTTCAACATTTCTTTATTCTACTGCCAGGATGTGGGTTTTTGTATTGTCACTTTACAGTCTACCTAAATGTTTTCAATCATTTAAATGACTGTGTCGTGTTTAGGTAAGTGGGTGATGAAACTTCTTCTTTTGACTTACATAAGTTGAAGATTCTAGAATGCAAATGGGGTTGCTAGTTTCATTACTGTAAAATGACTTCTGCAGAGCAGATATACAACAAGCAGAGAAGGGAAGCATCCCTTGAAAATAAGTGCTCTAATTGCATTGGGTTTCCAAGAATGTCAATGGGTTCCTGGGAACACCCCCAGACTCTGAAAGGTGAGGCCTGTTGGAGTCTGAGATGCTGCAGATCCACAGGGGCCTTGTTAGTGCCATCCCCCACTCTGTGGGGCCCAATAGGCCTGCCCATCAGCCTGTGCCTCTCAGAGCTTGTATAAAACAAGAGAGGTCAATGCAGACTTCTGAGAAATCAGATTTTCAGAGTGCCTCTTGAATATAGCAGTATGTTTGGGGTCAAAGACTGTCTACTAGTTGAAAGACTTAAGGGTCAATTCAGGCCATCCGAGGCCAGGTCTTCCTGTAGGAGGAGTGGCAGGGAAATGCACATGCTTATAGAACTTGGAATAGCTGTCCCCTTTCAGCTCCTGGGAAAGGGGCTGTGCGCGTCCACTTCTCCCTGAGTTGCTGCCGAAAGAATCCTGTTTCCTTCTCATGTTGTGGCCACCATCCTTCTCTTTGAAGGAAAATGGCGGGAGAAGGAGCTGAGCTAACACTAAAGCCTCTGTCAGAGGGCTTGGACAGTGCTGGTAAGAGGAGGGGGGACCAGAACCAGGAGTGGACTGTGGTGGATCGGGGATGAAAGAGAAAATTAACAAGTGGCAGATTCTCTGTCCACCAGGCTCCTGCATGAACTTCAGTGGCCAGTGGAGATAAAAGCATTGGCCAGTGTTCTGGTCACCTACTGCTGCAAAGAAACCACTCCAAAATGTAATGACTTTAACAGAAACTGATTATCATGGCTCACGGTTCTGTGGGTTCACTAGGGCTCTAATTTGGGGTCTCCCACATAGTCACAGCAAGATATTTGCTGGGCTGCAGCCAGTGAAAGGATCAACTGGGCTAGACAATCGAGATGGTCCATTCACATGACTGGCAGTTGATGCTGGCTGTCAGCTGGGAGCTTAGGTGTACATGTGTCCTCCCCAGGTGGCATGGGCTTCTTGGCGACTGGGTTCTCTGAGAGAGTGGTTTGAGAGTGAGCATCCCAAGGAACTCAGGTGGAGGTGGCAAGTCTTACAGCTGACCCTCAGAATTCTCAGAACGTTTCTCCTCCCCCTTCCTTTTCCCCTTCCCCTTTCTTTTCTTCTTCTTCTTCCTCTTCCTCTTCCTCTCTTCCTCCTCCTCCTCCTCCCCCTCCTCCTCCTCCCCCTCCTCCTCCTCCTCCTCCCCCTCCTCCTCCTCCTCCTCCTCCTCCTCCTCCTCCTCCTCCTCCTCC
>NW_023270305.1:45463763-45603103 GCF_011800145.1 Mirounga leonina
CTTCTTCTTCTTCTTCTTCTTCTTCTTCTTCTTCTTCTTCTTCTTCTTCTTCTTCTTCTTCTTCTTTCTCCTTCTTCTCCTTCTCCTCCTCCTCCTCCTCCTTCTTCCTCTTACCACAAAAGAAACACCTGCTTTATTAATACAACAGCAAAGGAAAGGTTTTCCACAGATCACACAGCGCCCCTGGCAAGAGCCAAAATTACACTCATCACATGTGCACACCAGAGTTCAGGGACGCATGTAGGGGTCACAGATCACACACTTGACATCACACCTTTCACACAGTCTTTGGATTGGCAAAGACAACCTGCTTGCGGCAAGAGATCAAATCCAGATGATGTTTAGCCATAGCTCTGATACAAACTGGCCACCGACTCAGAATGTTACTTCTGATAGGTCTCTGTTGGCCAAGGGAAGTCATTTAGGCCAGCTTCACTCTGAAAGGTGAGAATTAGACTCTACTTTTTGAAGCAAGGAGGAGCATGCCTATATAGTGAGGTCAGGAACTGATGGAGGCCACATTTCAGGCATCTCCTGCAGCCTGGATAAACCTCAGTCAGAGTGTGACAGTGGTAGCCCCAGAATGTGTGTAATGAAATGAAGCAAATGGTCATTGCATGCTGACTATGCAACAACACCTTTGCATACATTATTACATTTAATATTTTCAATAACCCTAAGAAGTAGTGTGGCAGATTGATTTTTCAGCTCCAATTCTTCATTGTTCCCTGGATCCATGCTCTTTGCAATGTAACTTTCCAGTGCCTCTCACATGAGACATGCACAAGGAGATTATTTCCCTGTACTTTTGGTTTGTACTTCCTTGACTTTTGGCTTGGCCATACGACTTACTTTGGCCCATGGAAAGATAGTAGATATCATGCAAACAAGGGTTTGAAACGTGCTTGTCTTGTTTCAGAGAGTATGGTTGGCTATGCTCCCTGGCACTTTTGTCTTCACATTGAGAAGAATTTCTCCCAGGGTGGTGCTGCCTCTTCCACCTGGAGCTCAGAACAAGACACGTGGAACAGACTGTAGAGCCAGCTGGATTCAGAACTTGAGGCAGAGCTGTTCAGCCAAGCCTAGCCTAGGTCAGCCAATTCCCAGCTAGCTGACCATAGATGGGTGAAAGTAAATGCTTATTATTGTATGCTGCTGAGATTCTGTGGTTGTTTGTCATTGTTGAGTAATACAGTAGGCATTATTAGCTTCATTTCCCGCACTGAAGCCCTGAGCAGTTTTTAAATCAAGCTAGACTTAATACAGCACCCCAAACTGTCTGCTACACGGGTACTACAGGAGATGGGCTAAGGTGGTGTGACCAAGCTCCTACTCTGCCCTGGTGGGCATGGGGTGGGGAGCTGGAGGAGAGTATTTTCTAGGGATCTAAGTGGGAAGGCTCCTCTCTGTATTGCTTCCCTAGGAAGTTCTCAGAGATTGCTGAGCATTTTTATCTTGGGGTGTGTGTGATTTGGCAGAGGCAGGGGGGTTGCTGCTGTACTGAGTCTCATTGTTTCCTGAGGAATTTCCACTGAAGTGATGAACAGCTGAAGAGAGGGACTGTCTACAGAGCTCAAGCATGAAAGACAGCATTGTTGATTTGACTGCCTTGTGCAGTTAACTAAAAGACTCAGAAGACCCTGGGAGGGCGTTGGTCTCATAAAGAATAACTCTGTGTGTGTGTTTGGGACTTTATACCCTATAGAGCTCTAACATTTGATACTCTACGCAATGAGAATAAACAGAGGAGTTGGCATTCATCTAAGACTTGGCTTTTGATATTTATACAGATTAAAGCTCTCTTTTCTATATCCCATGCTTGCTCTCCAATGAATGATGTTATGTGACTAAATGTGTGAGAGAAATCTCTTTACCTGGCTCTGAATGAGTCCCTTTACCTCATGAAGGCTCAGTTTCCACCTGGGCAGCATGAAGCTTGCCCTAATGACCTAACACCGTGAAGGGCAAATGAGAGCCTAGATGAAGAAACACAACCTTCATCAAATTGCCGGTAGATGAGCAAATCTGTATATTTCTGGATTAAATATTATTAATGGGTATCAAGAACCCAGAAGGATGTATTTTTATTTTATTTATTTTATTATTATTTTTTAAAGATTTTATTTATTTATTTGAGAGAGAGAGAGCATGAGAGGGGGGAGGGTCAGAGGGAGAAGCAGACTCCCTGCTGAACAGGGAGTCCGATGTGGGACTTGATCCTGGGACTCCAGGATCATGACCTGAGCTGAAGGTAGTCGCTTAACCAACTTAACCACCCAGGCCCAAGGATGACTTTTTAATTGTCTCATTTTTGCACTAAAAAATAATTTTTAAAAATGTATGTGGGGCTTGCCTCTGTCATTATCTGGCTACAGTCTGGTCTGTTCAGGTGAATGCTAATATGGTCACTGTCCACTGAAGCCAGTTAAGATCTGCAGAGAGATGTCAGCAACTCCAACGATCGTCCCTCCCATCTCTCAGCTACAGAGACACCATAGCCTGGTCATAGGTGTTGGTCCCATTGGCCACTTGCCAGATCCTCAAAGCCCCTTGACAAGGCCTTGGTGGGATCTGACATTGGCTCAGCTTCCTCTTCAGCTCCGGTCCAAGGGGGCATTTAAAGCCTATATATTTGTTTCTCTCTCTTTCATATTCCCTTTGAACTGGACAAATAATCCAAAAAAATAGAGTCTGAGAGGTAGAGGAGTTGCTTCCGTATCTCCTTTATCTATCTCTATGGACCTTCAGAAAACCAATCAATCTCCTCCAGAATACTGGGGTCCTTGGAAGGGATTAGGAACCCAGACACCTACAGTCCAACCATAACATTGAGCATCCCCTCAAGCAAATGATAACATTTGCATTAGGGGATTTGATACTTGGATGTGTCTTAACTGTGACATTAATCTGGGAAATGCTAGCAGGAACCCAATGAAGACTCTCCATCCCAAGTCCTCCTCCAATCACAAGTGTTTGTTTTAGCAGTAGAGAAGATGGAAGGATGTTCTTACCTATATTGTGGTAAAGGATCAGACTGGGGTAAGTACCAACCAGCTCATGATTCAAGCAAAGAAAGGAAAGCATTGCCTGAACAATACATTTATGGGAAATAGAGCAATTATGCAGATCCAGGAGGCAGGAAGTAAAAGTGGGATGAGGAGCATTTAGGTATAATCAAATCTCTAACATACGAGTGATTCAGGAATGGGTCCATGCCAGCCTGAGAGCAGCTGACTGCCACCACAAACCCAGTTTCCATTTCGCTCAGATGGCTTGCAAGACATTTCAACAGCAGAGTTGTAATGAGAACTTCCTTTCTAGGCAGGGAAGGGGCCAGTGCTCAAAATAACTTCAGTACCACCACCAAAGCCTGTAAAGAAAACATTTGACAAAGCGTGCACATTCCCAGAACCGAGGCTGCCTCTGGCCAGATCTCTATCCCAATGCAAAAACTGTCACATTCTGGGGCGCCTGGGTGGCTCAGTCAGTTAAGTGTCAGACTCTATTTTTTTGGATTTTGGCTCAGGTCATGATCTCAGGCTCAGGAAGTCATATTCAGAATGGTGGAGAATGGAGTGGAGAGCAGATGCTCTAGGGCAAAGCCTGGCTCTGCGAGCTATTTCAGGGTTTTCAAGAGTAAAAGGCATACAGAGTGTAATGGGCTGTCACATTCGTGCCAACCAAGAATGATAAGAAGACAGGTATGTCAATTGCATCAATGATCCCCTAACTAGAGAATTCTGTTAATTAGAAGACCCAGGTAACTTCAGGCGTAAAACATAAAAAGAAAATCTTGTGCCCACTTGAGAAATCCCAACCATGTTGAGGGGCTCCCTCTTTCCTACTCACAGGTAATACATCAAGAAAGTAAAAAAAAAAATTGTAGGGAATTTTGTCAAAATTAATTTTGGGGGGCTCCTACAAAGTCATGTGGAGGGATGCTCTGCTAGCTTTCTTCAGTTGTGCTTACAGCACATGCCATGAAGCCTTTTCTTATGGGATTGTTTATGGTTTCCTGAGTCTGGATACTTACTTGTTTTAAACGTAAAGGTATTTACTTTTTAACTACTTAGTTGGCACCACAACTTTCAGGAACGCATGTCAGTTGAAGGAAGACAGTATTTTCTTAGTTTAGAACTCTATCAAGAATTGTTTGCCACTTGAGAACAATCATGTCACCAATGCTCATATTATTCACACTACTTGTTGCAGATACTTACGTGAGTCTGCATTTCATGGTGATTCTATGTCCAGATACAAACCCCTAAATATTAAAGTTTTTCATATTCTTTTTTTGTGTATTTGATCTGTCAAAAACTGATGAGTGTGATAAGGTCTTCCCTCTTGTAGTTTTGCTAGTCTCTTGTAGCATTTCCAACAGGTTTTTTTGCTTTTTTGCCTGATTCTACATAATTTGGTCTATAACAAATGATTATGATTGTTAAGTCTTCAATGGGAATTGCATATTTTATCATCGTAAATGACTTCCTATTATTTTATTTACTGATTTTGCCCTAAATTGAACTCTTTTGACAACCATATTAAGGCCCCTAATTTTATTATTTACTTAAAATGTACTTTTATATGGTTGCCATTTTTTTTCACATATCAGTGTTTCTTTCAGTTTTATTTTGTCTAATACCTGGATTTTTAAACAAAATCTGAGTCTTTATCTTTTAATAAAACAGTCTAATTTGGTTACTTAAAAAATGTTTCATTCCAAATAATTTTAGATTTATAGAGAAGTGTGAAGATAGTACAGAGAGATGTACCCTTCCCCTATGTACCTATGTACCTATGTACCCTTCCCCTAGCTTCTTCTGATATAAACGAACATCTTACATAGCCATGATATAATGATCAAAACTGAAATTATGTTTAGACAATATTAAGATGATGTTAAACAATTTAAGAAACTAACATTGCTACAATATTATTAATTAACCCACAGAATTTATTTGGATTTTTACCACTTTTTCCATTAATGTTTCCTTTCTGTCCCAGGACTATGCAGGATCCCACATCGCATTGAGCCATCATATCTCCTTAGTCTCCTGCAATCTGTGAAGTTTCTCGATCTCCTTGGAGTAGAGTGAATTGGGTATTCCAGAAAGATATGTCCAAGCCCTAACCCCTGGTTCCTGTGAATGTGATCTTTATTTGGAAATAGAGTCTTTACAGATGTAATTAAGTTAAGGATCTCAGGATAAGATCATTTTGGATTGAGGGTGGGCCCTAAATCCAATGACTGCCGTCCTGATAGGAGAAAGGAGAGGAAGATTTGAGACACAGAAATATAAGAAAGAAGGCCACGTGAAGACAGAGGCTGGGATTGGAGAGATGCTGCCCCAAGCCAAGCAACACCAGGAGCCACCAGATGCTGGAAGAAGCGAGGAAGGATTCTTCCTACAGCCTTTGGAAGGAGGAGACCCTGTTGACACTTGAATTTCAGACTTCTAGCCTCCTAAATTATGAAAGAATGAATATGTGCTATTTTAAGCCACCAAGATTGTGGTAATTTGTTGTGGCAGCCTGGAAAAATGAATACAAAAACCTTGACAACTTTGAAGAGTGTTGCTAGGTATTTTGTAAAATGTCCACTGGTTTGGGTTTGTCTGATATTTTCTCATGATTATACTGTGGTTATGGATTTTGGGAAAGAATACCAGACTGGTGAAGGGTGTATCATATCAGAGGGTATGTGATATCAACATGAGTGGTGATGTTGACCATGGTCACTTAGTTAAGGTAGTGTTTGTCAAGTTCCTCTACTGTAAAGTGACTATTTTTTTTTTTCATGCTCTACTTATTAGAGGCAAGTCACTGAGTCCACCCAGACTCAAGGGGTCCACCTTCTATAACTTTGCATTCTACTTTGAATCCTGGACCTGACACACATTCATTTTAAATATTCCTGGAATGTTTTCAAAAATTGTTCATAGCTTAGGCTTTTAAAAAAAACTATTAATTCCAGTTAATAGAAGTTTCACAGGCCACATTCACTTACCACAATGAAATAAAACTATAAATCAATAATAAAAGAACAAATAACATATAAAAAACTGAGCATTCAAGATACTGTCCTACAATACTTTTTGTCAATGAAGAAATGAAAAGTGTAATTATTGGCTATTTAAATAAATAACTATAATGTCAAGACTATATGTCCAAAATTAAGGAATGAAGTCAAGTTACACACAGGAAGAAATTAATGATGGTAAATATTTGTATTATTAAGCAAAGAAAAGAGGGGCGCCTGGGTGGCTCAGTTGGTTGGGTGGCTCAGTTGGTTAGGCGGCTGCCTTTGGCTTAGGTCATGATCCCAGGGTCCTGGGATCGAATCACGCATAGGGCTCCCTGCTCGTTGGGAAGCCTGCTTCTCCCTCTCCCTCTGCCTGCCACTCCCCCTGCTTGTGCTCTCTCTGTCTCTCAAATAAATAAATAAAGTCTTAAAAAAAATGAAAAGAACCCTCAGTTTGTTTCCTGCTATTAAGAATTCCTCATATCAGTGAGGTCATATGATACATGTCTTTCTCTGTTTGACTTATTTCGTTCAACATAATACCCTCCAGTTCCATCCATGTCGTTGCAAATGGCAAGATCTCATTCCTTTTGATGGCTGCATAATATTCCATTGTATATATATACCACATCTTCTTTATCCATTCATCTGTCGATGGACATCTTGGACACTGGGGAGGGTATGTGTTCTGGTAAGCGCTGTGAATTGTGCAAGACTGTTGAATCTCAGATCTGTACCTCTGAAACAAATAATGCAATATATGTTAAGAAAAAAAAAAGAAGAAGAAGGTAGCAGGAGGGGAAGAATGAAGGGGGGGGAATCAGAGGGGTAGACGAACCATGAGAGATGATGGACTCTGAAAAACAAACTGAGGGTTCTAGAGGGGAGGGGGGTGGGAGGATGGGTTAGCCTGGTGATGGGTATTGAGGAGGGCACATTCTGCATGGAGCACTGGGTGTTATGCACAAACAATGAATCATGGAACACTACATCTAAAACTAATGATGTAATGTATGGGGATTAACATAAGAATAAAAAAATAAATAATATCTAAAATGCAAAAAAAAAATGAAAAGAATAGCAAAAATAAATTCATTAGCCAGCTCAATGAATTAGAAAAAGAATAACAAAATAAGCTTAAGGAGAATAAGAACTCACAAATAATATTTTAAAAGCACGATTTGATAAATTATAAAACAGAAAAGGAGAACTAATAAGGAAACCCTCGAGCTAATTCTCTGGCTTGGAGCGGAGCCCAATGTTTAGACAACACATACTTGGCTGTAAAAGTCATCTGGATGAACTATAATGTAGCTTCAGCAGGAATCTGCACCAGGAGCCAAACCTTGGCAAAGCTGGAGGTTCAGTCTTAGCCTCACGTCTGACAATTACAAGTTTCAGAAGGATCAGCTTTGAGCACTGACTCCATTGTGGGCAGCGGGTGAGAGCATCAAAGACACCTCTTTTAAATATCCAGCTTTTGACATCAGAACAAGACCTCCCATTTGGGCACAGTGGTAGCTGTAATTCAGCAAGTTCTAGTGGCCACTGAGGAGTCTTCTAGGCTCAGTGAAACACGTCTGGGCTCTGGTACCATGCAGAAGTAAGAGTAACCAGGAAGGCTCTTTAAACATGAGTATACTCCTAGGATAGTTGAGACACAGCAGGGCAAAAAGCCTATGGCGATAAGAAGATTGGAATTTTGTTAATCTTGGAAGATGGGTTTGAGTATGGTACTTGGAGATATGACCAGGGAGCCATTCTTTGCACCTTAACTACAAAGCAGGACAATCTAATTATGTAAGACCAATTCATTAGAAGCTGCAACCCATTGCTGATTAAGTTGAATGTTTCATCTTGTATTGTGAAACAGACCTTTTAATGATGCTGAAATCATAGAAACATTTTTGTATTTGACCAAGGTTTTATTCTCCTACATCACTTAAGAGAGTTCATTCCAGATATAAATTTTTAGGGCTTATCTTATGAATTTCTTTCTTTTTCTAAGTTAAGGCAATCTAATAAATATTCCATAAATGAGACAAAATAAATCTTCCAGTGTATCTTTGACAAACTGATTGCTAGCATGCTGTTTAATGGTGAAAAAAATGGAGCTATAAGTCGAGTGTATCTGCTATCCCCTTTGTATTTTACATTGCTCTTACTGTTCTAGCCAATAAAATTGGGGGGGGTGGAAGAAAAACAGAATATAGATAATGTAATAAAGAAAGCAACATGACCAAATTTGTACTTATCATTTCCACAAGACTGGCTTCACTTCAGATATGAGCTGAGTTCCAGAGTCTCCAGGTCATTCTCACTTCTGACCAGCTGGCCACAAATTCAGCAGTTCCCCCTACAGATTCAACAATTCACTAGAACAATTCAGAACTCAGCAAAGCATTATTACTGTTACAGTTTTATTATAGCAATGGGATACAAATTAGAGCCAGCCAAAAGGAGATGCATAGGGCAAGGTCTGGGAGGGTCTCAAACATGAAGCTTTTTTTGTCGTTTCCCCATGGAGTAAAGATTGTCACCCTCCTGACACTGATGCGGAGTATTGCCAACCAGAGGAGCTCACCTGAGCTTTAGGGTCCATGGTTTTTATTGGGGATTCATTATGTAGGCATGATTAATTAAATTGGTCATGTGACTCAATCTCCAGCCTCCTCCCCTCCTCTGAGGTCAGGCTATTATCATGTTACTCACAGGTCCAACCCTCCAATCACACAGTTGGTCTTTCTGGCATAACCAACTCCTATCTTGTCATCTCATTAACATAAATTATCAGGTGTGGCCCAAGAGGACCACTGTGAATAACAAAGATGCTCCAATCACTTAGAAACCACCTTCCAGGAACCTGGGACAGAGACCAGCCAAATTCTTTATTATACACCTGCCTGTCTAATATAAAACACAACCCCTCCCCCATCTTAACTTTCTATTGACGGTTCTTCTTCCTCCATGTTATTCTCTTCCCTCAACAGTTTTTCATCTTTATTCATGTTGTGTATTTATTTATTTACTGTTTTTCTCCACCACTGGAATGTAAACTTCATAAAGATAGGCACTTTAATTGCTTTTTCCCTAGGGCCTACTTTATCTCTAGTGCCTAGAAAAGTCCATCATATAAGGGGTGCTTAGATAGATAGATAGGTAGATAGATAGATAGATAGATAGATAGATAGATAGATAGATAGATAGATAGACAGATAAATGGCATAGAGTTGAAATTGGATGTGCTGTTAATAATGCTCTTAGTTAAGGGAGCTGGACTGTGATTTTTATTGTCTGATTTGAATCTTGTGGATCAAAGCAATGTCGGGAAAGAGGATGGTTAAAGCCTAATTTGAACATCTGGGTAGGAGTGACTTAAATGTAAGTTTGGCATACTTTCACTTTAATTTGGTTGTACTTCCTGGTATTCTTGATTGGTTATTTTGGATATTGGACAAGTGCAAAAAGCAGCTAATAGATAAATGTGTCTATTGATGTGAAAGTTCCTTGGAAAATTTGACTTTATGTGAAAATTTATTTTTTAATGTTCTGGAAGGATCCATTGCAGGAGGTTTGGGTTAAACTATTCAGTTTTGTCAGAAGTGCAATTGGGAGGAGGACCAGAAAGATATTCAAATAATGGGCAAGGGCTTGGAACAGGAAATTATCTGCTCCTCTCTGGTGCCTCTTGGGGTTATGAAGTCACTAAAACTTCTGATGCCCCTGCAAGGCAGCTCTGCATGCTCCCTGCATCTCTTCCTGACCCCTATGGGCTGAGGCACATAGGGCAAGGCACTGGTTTCGTATGAGTTACTCAGGTTATCTATGAGGCCAAACCAAACTGCACATGGGAAACTGCACAGCAGGCTTCCAAGCAGTGATTTAGAGCCTTGCAGGGAAGAGGCTTGGCACCAGCACAGCTCAGGATCAGCGGCTTCTCTCTGCAGACCTCCCGGCATCCCGGTGCCGAATGAGCTCATTTTCACTTACTCTTCTGGGGACACAGGTCAAAGGCTGCGTGTTTGGAAGCACAAGGCTCAGAGCCGAGCAAGAGATGAGAGGCCCCTGCTTTAGGTTGGAATGAAAGGGCAGTGTCTTTCCATCCACACAGGTCTATCCTCTTATTGTCTTCATAACATTATCTTACTTTTCATGCTTTTAACTCTTAAAAATTGTAATTAAGTCTTGAGTTAGTGCATAAGACTATTTAAAAATGTATGCAGAGTATGAAGAATAATGACACCGCACATACTCATGAACATCCCTCCCCTCAATCTAGTTTGAGAGAGAGGGACGGCCTTGCCGCTAGCCTGGAAGACTTCCATCCGCCCCTCCATGAACCCTTCTCTCCTTCACGGGGGTGCACAATTATACCGAACTTTGTGTTATCATTCCCTTGCTTTCAGTCATAGTTTTACCACATAAGAAGGTGTTTCTAAAATAAAATGTGTGTGGTGTTTAGTTTTGTATGTTTTTGAACTTTATGTAAATATGTTTTCTTCTGCATTTTGCTTTGTTGACCCAACGTTGTTTTCCAGAGAGTCCTCCATGTTGTTGTGCATGGCTGTGATTAATTTGGTTTTCTCTTTGTGATGTTTAGTATTCTACCAAGTAAACATATCACAATTTATTTATCTGTTCTTCTGTTGGCAAACATTTGGATTGTTTCTAGTTTTTTGCTGTTCCAAACTCTGCGGCTGTGAACATTCTTGTGACATATTTCTGGATGACAATATGCGAGAATTTCTCTAGGATATATACCTAAGAGTGGTAGTGTTGTGTCATAGGAAATTCACGTCTGCAGGTTATTAGACAATGCTGAATTGTTTTCCAAAACAGTCGTACCAATTCATGCTTGCTCTGGCCATGTACTGCTACTCCACATCCTCTCCAGCACCCAATATTAGACTTCTTCAATTGCCAAAAGGTTGGGTATAAAATGATTTATCACTATGGTTTTAATATGTATTTTCCTTTTTATGAATGAAGTTAATATCTCTTCATATCTAGATTCACCATTCTGGGTTCCTCTTCTTCTAGGAACATATTTGTGTCTGTTTTTCTATTACTTACTCATCTTTTTCTTGTTGGCATGTAGGAGTTCTTTATATAATTTGTGTACTACTCTTTTATCCAGTTTATGTGTTGCAAATATCTCTACTAGTTTGCGGCTCGCCTTTTTGCTCTATTTTTGTTGTCTGTGGATAAAAAGACATTCTTATTTTTAATGCAGAGAAATTTATCAATATTTTATTTTGTGGCTAGATCTTTTTCCTGCAAAGTTTAGCAAATCCTTCCCTCCATCCACAGTCCTGAAATTATTGTTCTATATTATCTTCTAAGGCTTTTTATTTTACCTTTCATATTTAGGCTTTTAACATACATGAAATTGATTTCTAAATATGTGGTGTAAGGTAGGGGGTCTGGTGTTATTTTCCCATTTCTTTGTATTCCATATGGCTACCTAATTATTTTAACATCACTATGGAAGAAGGCTATCCTTTCCCCACAGGCCTGGAACGCAGTCTACATCTTGTTTCAGCCACCTATAGATGTGTGGATCTATCTGTGGGCTTTCTATTTTGTTCCACTGATATATTGTACATCCCAGTACTCGCGTCTCATTGTCTTCATTACCATGTCTTTATGATAATTATGATAGGTCAAGTTCACTCATTTTGTTGTTCTGCAGTAGTAACTTGGCTAGGTTTGGCCCTTCCAAAGAGGATCTGAGATTTTACCCTACTTGAAAGCTGAAAAGTTAACCTGCCATAGTTTCATGAATGATAACAGGAGACATGAGCCTCCTAGGTAAGACACAAAGGACTTTATTAGTCACAGCACAGCAAATAGTATGAGCAGGAACATGTTTGTGTCAGTGTCCCTTGTCTACGAGCTTCACAGGGCAATGCATGTGGACCCAGAGGTAAGCTTGCACACACAGTGGGATGTAAGCTTAAGGAACTCAAATCTTTTATAATAGTGAACATGCCTACTTTTGCTCTAAAAAGAGACACTATCTCTATCTTCCAAGGGCGTTCTTTTTTAATTTAAATTCAATTCGCCAACAAATAGTACATTCGTTTTGGACATAGAGTTCAATAGTTCATCAGTTGGATATAATACCCAAGGCTCATCACATCATGTGCCCTCCGTAATGCCCACCCCCCAATTATACCATCCTGCCACCCACCTCCCCTCCAAGGCTGTTTGTTATACAAACATCTTTGCAAAAATAGTTGAGAACAAAGAGCAGTCAGTGCCTCTACTTGTAAGATGTATAGAAACATCAAGGACCCTTGATCTTGCGTGCATAGTCTAAATTTAGCCTGTCATGTACCACACATACGCATGCACACTTGGCCTACTGGGAATTTGTTTGGAATCACACTGAATCTATAGATTGAGGGAGAGCTGACCTTTTTATAATAACAAATGCTCTGATTCATGGCCATGGTTTCTCTGCACTTAGTCTACCTTAACGTCTCTCAATAAAGTTTCCAGAGAAGTCTAACCTATCTTTTGTTTAACATATTACTTGGTAAGATCATATCCTATCTTGGCTCAAATTCCTGCTGTGTCTCCCTATTTTACCCAGGATCATACCTTTACCCTGCTCTGCATTTTCCCCTTGGTATTTATCATTTTCTATCCTACTATATAATACTAGGTAATACTATCTTACCAAAATTTACATATTTGTTCATTTGTGTGTTAATTATATTTATCATTTATATCTGCCTCCTTTAACTAAAATATTAGCTACATGAGGCAAAGATCTTTGCATTTGTATTTGCTGATGGATTTCAAGTGTGTGCAATAGTTCTATGCCTATAGAAGTTATTTGAGAAATGTTGTTAAATAAATTAAGTGATTTTTCCAACTTATGTTGTATATTTTGCTGTTGTTATAAATGCTATTTCAAAATCAAGTTTCTATATATTTGCTGCTGATATATAGAAATGCAGCTTATATTTGATAGCCATTTTTTTTGTATGCAGGAACTTTTCCTTTCTTTTTCTTTCTTTTTTTTTTTTGAGAGAGAGAGAGCGAGCGAGTGAGTGAGTGAAATCAAGAGTTGGAAGCTTAACCGACTGAGTCACCCAGGCGCCCCAGTAGGAACCTTTCTAAATGTTCTGACTCCCATAAATTATCTATAGATTTTTTTTGTATTTTTATAGAAAACTATGTCATCTGGGCATAATGATAGTTTTTTCTTCCTTCTTCCATTTCAAATCTTTGTATTTAATTTTTTTTTTTTACTTTACTTTCAATACAATGTTTCTTTTTTTTAAAAGATTTTATTTATTTATTTGAGAGAGAGAGAATGAGAGAGAGAGAGCATGAGAGGGGAGAGGGTCAGAGGGAGAAGCAGACTCCCTGCTGAGCAGGGAGCCCGATGCGGAACTCGATCCCAGGACCCTGGGATCATGACCTGAGCCAAAGGCAGTTGCTTAACCAACTGAGTTACCCAGGCGTCCCTCAATACAATGTTTCTAGTTTTGATGACAAGCATTTGTCTTATTTCTTGTCTTAAGAGGAATGTTTTCATTGTTTTACATGATACAGTAGTTTTTTTTTTTAAATAATCTTAGATTAATAAAGTTTCTTTTGATTTTAAATCTTCTGAGAATTATTTGTTTATTATGAATTTTGCTCCTATTGAGATACATCATAAGATTGTTGTCTTTTGATCTTTCAATGTGGCAAATTATATTATTAATTTCCTAATATCAAACCAACTTGCATTACTAGGAAAAATCCAACATGGTCGTGCTATATTCAATCTTTTCTATGCTTTGCTCAATTGATTTGCTATAATTTTGTTAAGACATTTTGCATCAATATTCATAACAGCAATATTCATTGCCCTGTACTTTTCTTTTCTCATACAATCCCTGTCAGGTTTTGGAATCAAGTTAACAGTATTCTCATGAAATGAGTTGGAGAGTGCTCCTCCTGCTCCCCGGCCCCTGCCAACCCCCACCCATACATTTGAATAGTTTTATAAGATTAGAATAATCTGTATTTTCAAGTTTTGTTAAATCTCAGTATAAAAACCACCTTGGCCTGGAATTTTCTTGTGTAAAATTTTTAAACTTCTGAACCATTTCCATTACTGGTTATAGAATTATTCAGGCTCTATATTTCTTCTCAAGTGAGCTTTGGTAGGTTTTTTCTTTAGAAATTCAATTCACTCAGGCTTTCAAATTTATTGATACAGAGTTGTTCACAACATCATTTTATTAGCATCTCAGTATCTGTGGCATCTATAACTTAGTATCTTTTTGTTTGTTTCTAGCGTTGATGGTGATTTATCTTAAAAATTAATTAATTAATTAAAAAATCTGTAGTTGACACACAATGTTACATTAGGTGCCTAACATAGTGATTTGACAAGTTTTTACATTATGCTTTGTTCACAGGTGCAGCTACCATCTATCCTGTTACAATGTTACTACAGTATCACTGTCTTCCTTACACTATGCCTTTTATTCCTGTGACTTCTTCATTCCATAACCGGAAGCCTGTACCTCCTGCTACCTTTCTCCCATGTTGCCCCATCCCCCAGCCTCCTCCCTTCTGGCAACCATCAGTTTGTTCTCTGTAGTTATAGATCTAATTCTGCTTTTTGTTTGTTTATTAATTTGTTTTTGGTTTTATTTTTTTTAGATTCATTCCACTTATTTCTTTTTGGATTTCTGGTCATTTCTACCTAAAATTTGCCAATTTTATGCCTTTCCAAAGAACTAAGTTTTGACTTTGTTGAGTCTTACTATCGTATATAAAAATTTGAATTTAAAAATTTTTTTATAGATTATTTATTTATTTATTTGACAGAGAGAGAGAGACAGCGAGAGAGGGAGCACAAGCAGGGGGAGTGGGAGAGGGAGAAACAAGCTTCCTACCGAGCAGGGAGCCCGACTCAGAGCTCGATCCCAGGACCCTGGGATCATGACCTGAGCCGAAGGCAGATGCCCAACGACTGAGCCACCCAGACGCCCCAAAGTTGAATTTTTGATTCAATTTTCAACCTTTCTTTTTTTATAAAATGAACGTTCAGAGTATAAATTTTCCTCTATCCATTGCTATAGTTGCCACTCATAAGATTTTGTTATGTAGTGTTTTCATTATTGCCCAGTTTTAAATGCATTCCACTTTTATCATGAATTCTTCTTTGGCTCATGTGTTATTTAGAAATATGCTGCCTACTTTCAAAACAAATACAACTATCTTGTTTTATTTAGAAGTGAATATTTGTTCTCTTAATTAACTTGAAGGCAGAAAAATGTGTTCTTTGTGATGTCAGTCATTTGAAATTTTTTGAGATCTGATTTGTGCCTTAGCATGTGATCAGTATTTGTAAATGTTCCATACATACTTAAGAATAATATGCATTCTGAAGTGTTGTAATTGTGTTCATTAAAATAAGCCTGTTAGTTGTGTTAAATGTTTTTATATTCTTAGCTGCTTCATCTATAATTTATTGAAAGATATGTGTTAAAATCTTTAACTAAGACAGGGAGATTATTAAATTCTCCTGTAATTCTTACAATTTTCCTTAATATATACATATATATGTATATATATATTTAAAGATTTTATTTATTTATTAGAGGGAGAGAGAGAGAGAGAGAGAGAAAGTGAGTTGGGGAGGGGCAGAGGGAGAGGGAGAAGCAGACTCCCCACTGAGCAGGGAGCCCGATGTGGGGCTTGATCCCAGGACCCTGAGATCATGACCGGAGCAGAAGGTAGATGCTTAACTGACTGAGCAATATATTTTGATAGGAGTATATAATCTAGAATTTTTGTATCTTCCTAGTGAATTTAATTTCTTATCTTGAAATAGTGACTAGATAATTCTTCTAAGAAACATGGGATTCATCAGTTCCCAAAAGTCAGTTACATGACACTGTATCCAGTTTGTGAATCACAGGTTTCTTTCTTTCTCACTGACAGTGACAGGGCAGTATCTAAGGCCTTGATCTTTGATGGGTTTCCACATTTCATGGCTTCAGGGTATTTTGGAAATTCTACTGCTCTGGTAGAGTACAGGTCATGTGACTAGCAATGAAATTGCCTCAGGAGAAATAAAACTATTGTCATTGCTTCCCAATAAGGCCTAATAAATCTTGCATTTTTCCAAATGGTGGGAATCGATGTCTTTTTTGTTGTTGTTGCTATGGGTCTTTAGGGATATCCCATCTGAAGACATTAGAATGGATTAGATATCCTCTTATGGCATCAGGATTTAAAAATATGTATGGGAGGGGCACCTGGGTGGCTCAGTCATTAAGCGTCTGCCTTTGGCTCAGGTCATGATCCCGGGGTCCTGGGATTGAGCCCCACATCGGGCTCCCTGCTCGGCGGGAAGCCTGCTTCTCCCTCTCCCACTCCCCCTGCTTGTGTTCCCTCTCTCGCTGTGTCTTTCTCTGTCAAATAAAAAAAAAATAAAAATAAAAATAAAAAATAAAAATATGTATGGGAGTATTAAAAAAATGAACTGAGTTTCATACTGTCACGCACAACACTTGGAGTCTCTATTTTTTCTGAGATCTTTCTCCTTCAGCAAAGACCTTGTTGTTGCACCTATGTGCATGTGACTCCACTCCCCTGGCAGGTTGTAGGCCCTTGAACCAAACAGGGTCAAGGAAACTTAGAATTGGGATTCAAAAGAATGAGATATTACCTCTTGAGCGGGAAAGACATATAAACATGGGAGTTGAGGCTAATATTTTGGTTCAGCCATCTTCCGCCATGAGTATAGATAGAGCCACCTGCAAAATGGAAAGAAAAGAGAAGCAGAATTTAAAGAGGAACAGGGAAGAACTAGTAAGTGGCTTCCGGGAGAGAGAAGGAGACTTGGATCTTGATAGTTCCTGGTTCCAGTCTCTTTGATTTTCTTGCCCTAAGATTTCTTTAGATACTCCAATATCCTTGCAATAACCTCCCCCCACCCTTTTCCGTTGTAAGCTGCTTTGAGTGGATTTCTGCCCTTGCTGATCTGAAATGTTACTGTGCCCATCAACTGTGGAGCAGTCTTCGGAGCAGTTGGATTGTCTTGGATTCATTCCCAGAACTGTGGTTAGTAGTACCCAAAGCATCTGAAGGGCTTCTTTATAAGGGACAGGCCTTGAATACAGGCTAACAGTTGGGTCTAATGCACTCTGACAACTTGCTATCACCACATTACACTTTTGAGCCCATGCATTCCAAATAAGCATCATAAGGAATTTAGTGCTAAGTAGGTTTATTGAAACTTAAAGAAGCCAAGCATAACTAGCAGAAAACATTTCAGAATGACATGATAACAACCATCAGAACCCATATTTTTTTGCATCGACTAGTCTGATGACTAAGCTCAAAGTGACTTTTTTTTTTTTTTAATTCTCCATTGTTTCTTCACAGAAGGAAATGTTCAGAATCCAGATTATATCAGCACTGAAGCACTTTTCTGAGGAAAAGAACAGGCTTGCCCCTGGTAAAAAGAAAAGAAGAAACTGTTATCAATATCTTTTCAAGGACTCTTCTTTTTTTTTTTTTTTAGTGTCACACAGCTTCCAAACTAGCTATGTAGTAATTTCAAGATCAATCTGTCTATCTCTATCATCTGTCTAGCTATCCATCTAGATTTAATCAATCAATTCAGAGATCTGGAAAGTTGCTGTTATATTAAGGTAGGTGGATACTTTGTTTTTGTGCAAGTTATTCTTTGAAGGTGCAGAAATTAAGTGACTGAGCTGTAAAAAGTCAATAAATTCTATTGGCATTCTCTTTTCCCTTAGCAATTCATGCATTCCTCTAAATATATCTTGCAGTAATTCCAGATCCACTCTCGAAAGGCAGTATTTCCCAATGGTGAAGAGCACAGAATCCAAAGCCAGAATGCTTGGGACTGACCCAGACAAGAGACTTGTGACCTCTCCATGTGCCTCAGTTTCCTCATCCAGAAAGAGAGAATAACAATAATTTATCATGTAAGACTGCCGGCAGGAGCTACTAATTTAACACACTTAAAGCACAAAGCGAGTGCTGAGTGATCGGTGTCTTCTGTGGACATGCCCAAGAATAGTCTGACAATTCCAGCAGCAATAACTTGGAGTGCACCATTGAAAGGTTACTCACCTTCAATCTCCTCAGCCATGTATGTTGGAATTCCCCTGCACAAGCTAGCAATGGGTTTTCCTAACTTGCTCAGGTCCTTCACTTCTTCAGGGTTGATTGAGTACATCAGGCCCTTGGGAGGTGGTCCTCCTGGTCCATTACCCTGAAGCTGAGTGTGGAAATGAAGAGAGAGAATGAGTGCCCAGTCCAGTGGTTTGTTGAATGAGGACTGGGTACCAGGCCAGCAGGGGCTATTGCTTGGCTACAGTTTTTTTTTTTTCATAATCAGCCTCAACCCTGTATATCTTGGAATTTCTGTGTCCCAAAAGATTTAGCTGATGTGAAACCTCAGCTTCTCATAAAAGCAAAAGTCTGAGGCTAAATTTATTCTGAAGCTTGGACCTCATTTGGTCACTTTGTATTTCTTGGATCGAGCTATATAGAAATCAGTTTCTGAGAATGGAGTTGATTTTCTCTACCTGGTCAATGAAAGGTGCCTATTTATCAGTTATAAACATATGAACTCAAGCAAACATTTTAAAGAGCAATGGGTCTTCTCTCCCCACCCAACTAGGGTTGCCAGGTAAAACACAGGACACTCAGTTATATTTGAATTTTAGGTAAACAGATCATTTTTTGGCATAAGGGTGTCCTAAATATTGCATAGGACATACTTAAGCTAAAAAACTATCCATCGTTTATCTGAAACTCCAACTTAACTGGGTATCCTCTATTTTTGTTTCTAAATCTTATAACCACAACCCGACTCTTGTGGGCAAATGCACTTGGAGAAGTGGAGACAGCTCCCATGGGCTTGAGCAGATCTCTGCTCCTCTAACAGGAAAGGCAGGTGGGATCCACAGCACTCAGTGTGGTAGCAGCTCCCTCTTCTCAGGCAATTACCAGCTCCTCTTCCCTTTTTGTGCTGCATGTTACAACGTACTGTGGTCAAGAGGAAATGACTGTGATCTCATTATTTACTGGCACTCATAAGACCTCCCTTGAGCCAAATTAAAAAGACTTTTTTTTTTTTAAAGACTTTTATTTATACCTTCTTTTCCTTGACCAGTGCATCAAGAGTTTGAAGAGAGGGCATGACGTCCTTGTTCATTCTGTGCACAACGCATTTCTTCTTGCCAAAGAGTCTGGTTGCAGCAAAGTTCTGGTAAAGAAGACGGTAGATAGTAGGAAGTAGGTTCCCTAAGGAGCTTTTCTTACCTAAAATCAGTTTGACCAGCAGAGGGAAATGGAACTCCAAGATTATGATGAACTCACATCAGAGCACGGGATCCAGCCCTGTTTTGCAATCGTATCTGTTGCTAACATTTGTAAGGATGGAATACAAACTTCTTGAGGGCAGAGACCTAGAGTCTAACTCGTTGCTCTATCTTCAGGTTCTAGCGTGGAGTCACTCCACACGTGTGTTTTGCTGAAATAAACTTTAAATTGCTATCACATTTTACTCTCATTTGATCTTCGCAACATTTCAAGGAGACAGGTCAGACAGGGATTGGTTTTCTAATGGACCACACGATAAAACTGAAATGATAAAGAGTTGCCTTTTTCAAAGTGCAAAGTTCGTTAAATAAAAAGCTAGTAATTGCAGAGCAGAGCCAACTGTTGTTTTGGTTTGGTTTTGGATTTTTGCTTCTCTTACCAATTAGTATTGTCATTTACATTTACCTTTTTTTTTTTTTTTTTTTGAGCTACAGGTGAAATGTCCATTTCTGTCTTTTTAGAAGGAAATTGAAGATGGACTGAGATAGGCAACAGTGATATTGTGCAGGTCTCCCCTCATTACAGAGAGTATCTTCAGGGAAGGCAGAAGGATGTTCATATTTGTCTAACAGCCCCACAATCACTTGGACATAGTGGATCCTAATTACTATTCATGGGTTTGAATTTTAACTCATTGTGGGAAACATTAATAGGGGTTATATCTACTGGGTTACCAAAATAGGCACTTGGACTTACAAGTCTATGCTTATGTACAGTTAGAAATTACTTTATTTTATTTTATTTTATTTTTAAATTTTTTTTTAAGATCTTATTTATTTATTTGACATAGAGAGAGAGAGAGACACACAGCGAGAGAGGGAACACAAGCAGGGGGAGTGGGAGAGGGAGAAGCAGGCTTCCTGCTGAGCAGGGAGCCCGATGTGGGGCTCGATCCCAGGACCCCGGGATCATGACCTGAGCCGAAGGCAGACGCTTAACGACTGAGCCACCCAGGGGCCCAGAAATTACTTTATTTTTAACTCTTTTATGGTTAGCAGACATTTTTGTTGTTGTTAAAAAAGAAACATCCTATTTGTAAAGAATGGAAATGGTATGTTGGCTACCTACAGTATTATAGTCCCAGAGGGTATTCCAGGAGTCCCATCCATTGTTATTGTCCACATTTGCCACATTATGCTCATTGTTGACACTCACTGACTGCTGCCCAGTTATACCACTGTTGCTGTTACCGCCAATGCTGATATCCTGAAATTGATAAGAAATTGACAGTGATCTAATACCACATTTCTTTGCAAATGCATTTTAAGATTTTTATTTATTTATTTGAGAGAGAAAGAATGAGACAGAGAGAGCATGAGAGGGGGGAGGGTCAGAGGGAGAAGCAGACTCCCTGCCGAGCAGGGAGCCCGATGCGGGACTCGATGCGGGACTCGATCCCAGGACTCCAGGATCATGACCTGAGCCGAAGGCAGTCGCTCAACCAACTGAGCCACCCAGGCACCCTGCAAATGCATTTTAGTAATGCACTTTAAAAAGTTTAATACTGGGGCGCCTGGGTGGCTCAGTCGTTAAGCATCTGCCTTCCACTTAGGTTATGGTCCCGGGGTCCTGGGATCGAGCCCCACGTCGGGCTCCCTGCTTCGTGGGAGGCCTGCTTCTCCCTCTCCCTCTGCCTCTCCTCACTCTGCTCATGATCTCTCTCTTAGGGTCTCTCTGTCTTTCTCTCTGTCTGTCTCTCAAATAAATAATTAAAATCTTTAAAAACTTTTATAAAAAAAATAAAAAGTTTAATACTTACAGTGAAAGCAAGGGCTGGGGTCAGAAAGACTCCAAGAAGTCCAGCGAAGACAATCTAAAAATCATAGGTAACATTGGTCTACTATCACATGACAAAACAGTGTCCTCTTCTTTCTCTACCCAAGCTTATAAAAAATACTAATTTTACCACTCTGTTGAGTGGTCTGTCTTTTCTTCTTTGACCTTTGATTTCTTTTCAACCATAGAAAGTTTTCATGATAGTGTAAGATTGTAGGTTAATTACTTGTAGTAATCATGTTATTGTGGTATATAGTTTTAGAATTATTAATGTAGCCCTTATGAAATAACTATGCAGTATCAGTATATTGAAGAACACATTTGAAAATGAATAGCATACACGATATGAAAATGCATATAGGTTCTGAGAATTATGTCCGAAAATGATTTAATTTTCTTATTTGATCTGGGTTGCTTTCCTTCCTTCATAGACCTCCTAATAAAAAAAAGTACTCTTTTGGGGTGCCTGGGTGGCTCAGTAAGTTAAGCATCTGCCTTTGGCTCAGGTCATGATCCCAGGGTCCTGGGATCGAGCCCCGCATCGGGCTCCCTGGCCAGCGGGGAGCCTGCTTCTCCCTCTCCCTCTACTGTTCTGCCTGCTTGTGCTCTCTTACTCTGTCAAATAAATAAATAAAATCCTTTTTAAAAAAAAGTACTCTTTTTATCTAAAAGAAAAATTTTTTTTAAGCAATGGATTAGTAAGCAAGCTGGCAGCTGTGCTGAGATCCTGAGGGTGAAGAGGTCTGGCTGTCGAGGGTGGTTGGCAGAAAGGATGTCTGCCACTGTCCCAGGGTACCTGGGTTAGTCATTTGTCACTGGGTACATAACATTAGTTATCAGAACACAGAGCTTTATGTAGGTGCCCGATTCCGAGTACCTATTCTCACTTCCTTGGCCTGGAAATGAGACAAACTGGTCTGAGATCCGCCCTGGTGATTCAAGGTAATTCTTTTATTTGCTTTATTTTTCTCCTGATAGTTTAAGAAGGAGGTAAAAATTAGTCTCCTAAATAGTGAGAGGTGGGGGAAATTTTAGAGCTCTACTAGTAAGTATAGTGCAGTCCTTTCACATATGAGGAAATTGAGCTTCGGATGTTAAGTAACGTGGCCAAGGTTGTATTGGCTAAAATGATACCCCTTGTTCTCGGCAGAACTACGAGAGAAACCACATCCGACCTGGGCTCGGAGCTCCTTTTTTTTTTTGAACTGTGGTGTTACTAGAACTTATTTCTAGATAATCATTTTACATTTGCAACTCCGCTCTGAAGCAGAGGCTGCTATAATATAGTGTTTAGTATGTTAACGCATGAAAATATTTATCGGATGTCTAGCCCCTCTGCATCTTGTTATAAGGGACACCCAGTACCACCAGTTACTTTGGTGGAATTTTGTGGTCTACCTACCACACTCTCAGCCTTTTATCTGGAGCCACAGGGGAGATGGTGCACTAGCTTCACGCTTCAGGTGTTTTCATGGATAAATGACTAAGGTCAGGGTTCAAGCAAGCCATTCTTACATGGAGATCCATTTCACAGCAGAGAATGAGACAGTAAGTCTCTCACCCATCTCATTTGATGATCAGCTTTTCATCTTTCCTGAGCATGCTCAGGAGTTTTGGTCAGAAGGGGAACTCAAGAATGTGGAGAAAGATCAGGCTTTTTCTAGGGCTTAGGGACTCCCTGCTTTGTGACCAGCCCTGAATCAGGAGGACTGGAAGGTAATTTTATTAAGACAGCAAGGGATCCAGTGTTCAGACAGCTGTCTGCTCCCAGTATAACTATCATTCTCCACAGAGATGCTTGTAATTGCCACGATTCAATGACACAAAAGGAGATTTTTTTAAAACAAATTTTCCATCATGGTGAGATTGTCATAAGAAGCAGCCCCCGCCTTAGCTCAAAATGTTAACAGTCTCTAATGAGAAGATAATAAATTCAAAAGGAAAAATCTACTCACTGTGAGTTTCATCTTGGCTTCACCAAAGCAAAGGAGTAGAGAAGGCAGGCATGAACTCAGACAAGAACACTTCTCATATTTGTACTTACCCAGCTTTACTCAAACTAGGCGTGACTAGGTTGGGCCAAAGATTTATCTTTCTCCATTTTCCATATCTGTACCACGATCCAGCATACCAGGAAGCCTTTGGGAATATCGACCTGTTTGTCAAGGCACTTTGACATGGAGCCAAGCTGACTTTCTGTTGAAGATATCACAACAAACTCAGTATGGTTTATGATAACTTCTGGTCCAACGGCAGCTGTGGGTGTGGGTATTTTACGTATTGGTGATCACTCGGAGTCAGAAGAAGAATAATCCCTCAAGTCAAACAAGACCGTAGATGAGAAACTCTGGGCACCCTGGGCCTTGCAGATAGCAGCTCCGGTAAGGATGTGGGAATGGTTTCCTCTTCGTACTTTTCTCTGAACCCATCTTGATGGTTTAGCTTAGGCAAAATAGGTTCTATTCCCAACACCCTGCACACCTGCCTCCTTTTCTGCACTCTTGAGCTCTCTCAGTGGTATCATGTACCATACATAGTACACAGAGAGTACCATGCATGCAGCCAGAAAACCTGGGGGCTGTCTTCAGCAATGTCTTCTCGCCACCACATCAGGGCACTTTCTAAACCTTGTCATTTTGTCTCAGAAGGGCCTCTCAACTCTGGTCTTGCCCACAGCTTCTTTTACCAGAACTTTTATAATAGTCGTGTGATAGATCACTCTGGTCACCAGTCTCTCATATTCCAGCACATTTTTCCTAAGGTGATCTTTCTCAAGTACATCTATAAATAAACATGACTCTACTATGCATAGAAATGTTCACTGACAGCTTGCAGGATGAACTTTAAACTCATTGGAATGGCACAGAGGGTCCTTTATAATAAGGTTTCCAAAGCCTCCCCCTCTGTATCACTCCATGCTATACTCCTATGTTCCAGCCACACCAGAGTTCCCGCTGGAATATTCATGATGTTTCATGCCTCTGTGCCTTTGCACATGCTGTTGTCCCACCTGGGCGTGGTACCCTCCGCTTTTCTCTAATAAGTGAACTACTATTCATTTGTCAAGGCCCAGCTTAAATACCACCCCTTCCAACACACCTTTTCTACCTCTCAGGGGGAACTTTCTTTTTTTTCCTGGAGCTATAAAAGCAATCTCTCCTTTCTTTCACTTCTAGATAACTTAATTTTCAGAAATTATGTCAAAATAATAAAAAATTATTTTCAGCAGAAGCAGAGAGTAGAAACTGTCACTTGGTCTAACAAGTAAATGCTCAAAACAGTCTTGGAGTTGAATTAAAGTTTTAATTTTTTTCTACTTTCTCCTATACATTGAACCTACTAAAGCAAATTGCCAAAGAGGAAAACTGTATTTCATTTATCACTGATTCATAAACGTCCTCTTTGGAAGCCTTTCTGAGCTCATGATTGTCCTTTTATGTGTGGATTGGAACTTAGGAGGGGGTTATGTAGTTAAAAAGCTTGATTCACTAGAAACACCTCTTTGAAAAGGTAAGTGGATTAGTATAGCTGTGACAAGATTTTGTTCATGTTTTTAATGTGTCCACTAATTTCTTGCAAACTTACTCTTTAGCTGCAAAAGATCAATAAGCCTGGGGAGCGGGGGGAAGACATGTGAAGAGGGCTTCATCTGCTTTAAGAACTGTCACATCACTGCAAAGTCAAAGAAGGAACAGCATGGTGCTTTTAGACCCAGCCATGGGTAGTCACTTTTGTATATGGGTACAGTCTAGCACATTTTTGCATGTCATACCTTATCAAAGATTCAAAGTTGACATTTTTCCCAGTGGGCCTATGAAATGCTGGTGTGGAGGATATTCCAGGAAATAGATTGTAAAATAGATAGTTGATAGATAGATGGATAGATAGACAGATAGATAGAGAGATAGAGTTCAGAGTCCAATAATGCCCCTCTTAAAGACTGACAATTTACATTCACATGTCCAGTGTGCTAAGAAAATCTGTAGGGGAGAAATCTATGTCATGTTGTTTCATCCAGATTCCCCTAAATTTAATTGACCGTAGAACCTGGTTGTTTTTCTTTTCTACTGATTTACTTTTCCTAATGCCTATTAACATCCCTGGGGGGGGTGCCTTCCTCAGGGAGACTAACAATTGTGCTGCTTCTGAGGATACATCCTGGATGTGAAAATCCATTTGGGGAGCTACTGCTTGGAACTAGGGGCCAGGAGACCTAGATTCTGTCCTGCTTCCTTCTTTATATGAGTCTCTTACCCTCTAGGCCTTAGATTTCCTATAAAAGAGAAGAAATCCCTCCTTTATACAATATTATTTCAGTAGCTCCAAGAATCAGAAGAACTTTTTCCTCTGTACTTTGTGTGGTATTTATGAATGTGCCAGAGTTGGTGGAGGGCAAGGCGATCAACCCTAACCTCAACCCTTGTCTCATCTAAGGCCAAAAGTCCTAAGGAAGTGTGAGCGAGTCTCTTGTTCCCTCCCACCAATGTTTTCTGTTTCTTATCCTCCCATGGGAGAAAGAACACGTCACATTTTTTGTCACCTCCATAGAACCTAGAATATACTAGCACACACATCATGCTCAATATACCCATTTTAAAAATAAGAATTGTGGGGCGCTGGGGTGGCTCAGTGGCTTGAGCATCTGACTCTTGGTTTTGGCTCAGGTCATGATCTCAGGCTCTTGAGATTGAGCCCCAGGTCGGTCTCCATGCTCAGCAGGGAGTTTGCTGGAGATTCTCTCCCTCTGCCCACCGCGCCGCCCACCCCCCTCACAAGCATGCTCTCTGTCTCTCTCAAAATAAATAAATAAATCTTTAAAAAAATTAGAATTGCATAAAGGAGATGCTCAAGCTAGAAGAATAAAAAAAAAATGCATTAGGTTTCCTCATTCTGATTTTTGGGGCCAGCTGGAGAGGCGCTGGCTTGCCTTGGTCATGGTCACATACCAAGGGAGTCCCAGGAGATGGTGTGGCCCAGTGCCCTAGGATTAGCGTGGGGCAAACCAGCCCGTGAATAAATAGGGCCTGCCCTGATTGCAGAACTGGATGCTGAGCCACGCCAAGAGGCAAGCCCTCTTCATCATTTTATCTCACAGCTCACACACCCAAGGCCTCACTTTACCCCACACCCTGTCGTGTCGAGCTGGGTGGGAACTCCTTTGTGCGGAACAAACAGGGAATGCAGTTCTGCCTGTGATACGCTCATCCCATAAATCTGGAGGGCCTTTTGGAGGTTCCCCACAGACAGACTTTTGTTTTCCTTCTTTTTCTCTGAGTAGAAGAGAATGTTTACTTACAGGACCTTTCTCCTCATTAAATGTCCTCCTTCAAGATTCCCTCTCCTGTGTAGATGTGTTAATGGGCGGACCTCGACGTCATTAACTTCCAGGAAGCCCTTGGTAATCTTGTTTTTCCCTTAAACCATTCCCCCTTTTTCCGATATTTAGGGTTCAACTGGCCTTCAGCCTGTTCGACGTCCACCATAATTGAGTGCCTTGAGTGTGGAAGCCCCTCCATGCAGAAATTTCTTCCTAATTTCTCGGCCTTTACTGTTGTTTTCTGAGCACCCTATGTACCCACTGGACATTCCTTGTGACAGTCCCAAGTCTGGTGGTTGATTGAGGAGTCTGAAGACATTGGGTCACTCCGGGGGGGTCAGAAACTCCTGCCCGCTCTCACCGTCTCAGGGTAGCGGCCTGCAGCTCAGACCCTAGTTTCTGTCCCGTGGCTACAGCAATGGGGGCTGTGGCAGGGCTGTCCTGGTGTCAAATCTTCCATATGCACTTGTGGCCAGGAACGCCACGTCCAAACAAACAGCAACAGGGCCACGTAAAATAACACATTCATGATCATTGCTAGAAAGCTTCCAATTCCAGAAAATCCATGCTTATTACATAGTTGCTTTTGTATAGGAAAGAAATTCGTTTCAAATTACAACAAAGCGGAGGAAGCTCTTTTCCTGGGGCATCATAGAGCCCTTCCTTTTTGTTGTTTCCAAGAGACCCTTGCTCTCCAAAATCTATATAACTCTGCCTTTCTGTTGCTGCTTGCATGTCTGTCCAGTTGCATTTGCCAAACATTTTGGATCCCCTTAGAGGCCATCAGTGATACGTTATGCCTCAGATCTGTCATTAACCTTGAGCGTTAGAGGGTTGTGAACAGGCTTTGGAAAAATCTTGCTCAAAGAAGGTCTCCAGAGTGATGACATCATTTGTGTAAAATATATGAAAGTAGAGATAAAGAGAATTTTGGAAAATAACTTCATTTTTTGTCATCATGAAGGACAATCGGACCTGGTTAAGTACTTCCATCCTACAAAGGAGCTGGAGAAAATATGACCACATGAGGAATAGAAATCGCCAAGTGAAGTAACATGTTGCTTTTATAATTCTCTTGTAGATGACTCGGAAATTAGAACAATTATTTCGTGTTCAGTGTTCACACCGGAGCATTTCAGAGAAAGTGGTGTAAAAACACCCACGCAGAAGGTGTGTTCCTTCCCCCACAGCAGTGAGGCGTCGGGAGGGCTGAACTCAACCCTAGAAGCTGCAAATCCAATCCCACACGGGGAGGACCACCAAGCAGTAGCTGCGGGGCCGCACCTGGGGCCCAGGTCTTGAGAGGACCCAGCGCCCCCACACTGAACTGCGTCCACAGCTTTGCTGGCAGGAGCAGAAGGCCAAAGTCAAGGACTGGCCCTAAGGCCACAGAACCATAAAGCGGGGTTTTGTGAATCCTTGAGTTTTCTGCAGGGTGACTTATCTGAACTGGTTTCCTTTTTACATCTCAGGTAGAAAATATACACACATGTGTCATCTTTCCACTCCTGGAGAAACACGTCCTCAGATGAAGATATTGGATATTCAGAGGTGCCTCAGGGAATTCTGAATTTTCATGTTTATTCCATTATATACTCTTTTCCTATCCACACCCCAGCCTCCAGTTCCTGGAAATGCTTAATAAAACGTATCCACTGGGGCTTACTCTGGAGTGTACTTTTTCTTCTGAGGGTTTAAAGAAAGAACCAACTCCCCTCATCCAGGCCAGGAAAGTTTTTTCATTTGCTACTCAACAGAGGGTCACCAGGCCTACCATCCTTTCTCGTATTTCTCATATTCTCATATTTTCTCATATTGAAAAATAATCAATTACCAGCAAGACGCCAGGCTTAGGCATAACTTAGGCAAGGCCCCATTTAGGCACAAAGCCCACAGAAGATTCAAAGTTGCCAAACCACCAGTGCTCATACTCCAAGATCCTGTAATCTATATGAGAGACAGGACTGGCTTCACGGACATGGGACCAGTGGAGTCACACGGGGCTCACACTCAGAGTCCCACACTTGAGTTGAATGCTTTGCAGTTGCCATCTTGAAATTTGTAATAATTTTATTTTTGGATTTGTGTTTTTGTGAGTAAATCCACTGGGACAATGGAGGATGCACTGCGGGCCTGGAGCCTTGGCGCATGGGTTGTCCTACTTCCTGCCTCTCCCACCTCTGATTCCCATCTTCCTCCATTAGGTAGATGTCTTTTTTCTCAAATTTCAATACCCGCTTATTGGTTTGCTATTTCTTTTTGGTTTGTATGGGAAAATCTGCCCAATACTAAGATAATGAGCCTAAACCAAACATAAAAACCTTCCCTTAGCTCTACCTTCCTCATACAGAAAGCTTTTATCTCCCCTTCCCTTTACATCTCTCTCTTTTTAAAAAATTTTATTTATTTATTTGTCAGGTGAGGGGGAGAGCAGGAGGAGTGGCAGGCAGAGGGAGAAGGAGAAGCAGGCTCCCCGCTGAGCAGGGAGCCTGATGCGGGGCTCCATCCCAGGACCCTGAGATCATGACCTGAGCCAAAAGCAGATGCTTACCCAACTGAACCATGCAGATACCCCGCCCTTTATAACTCTTAAAAGAATCATGTAGATTTTCTGATTCCATTTCCTCACCTCCCCGTCAAAGCTGGATCCCCTGCAATCTGGCCTCAGGTCCGAGGGATAATCGGTAGTGCTGGGACTCAGAGTGAGCAGGGCAAGGAGCCCAACCCTGAACACTTGGATGTGCTGCTATCTGTTCAGTACTCATGTGATTTGACCTCTTCGTACTTTTTGACCCTGAGAATCTCTTCTTTTTTGAAATTCTCCTCTCCCTTAATGGTGTGAGCCAAGCTACTCATGCTGTTTGACAAGGTCCAAGTATGGGGGATGATCCTGAAAACAGGAGACTCCACAGCTGGCTCCTGCTATTCTCTTTCATTTTGTTTATGGCAATCTTTATAATTGTGGGAATATTTCTGGGGTTTCATGATAAAGTGACTACTCAGTTACGCCTATCTAAGCAATCATAATGAAACTAATTCCACGAAGAATTAGTTTCTATAGAACAAAATAACAAGACGGTCACGCTCTGTCTAGCACTTTTCTCTTTGCATACTGTTTTTTAGTTTTAGCGAAAGTCAATAAGCGGAAATCAATAAAGGTCATGTTAATCATTACAAAGGAAAAATGAAAGAAGGCTGTGTCTGTAATCCAAAAAATGATCTAAGATTATCTCAATCAATTGTGAAAAAACATAATCACATGTTATGAAAGTATGAAAAAACAAAAATATCCTAACATATAAATAAAGTTCCTCCGAGACTGTCAGGAGGAGATGCTTGCAACCCGATCCTGTGTCTGTGTCTCCTCATTCGCCGACGCCGCCCTTTCCTACGAGAAACCCACCCCGGCTGGAGCTTAACATCTTAACACCTTAACATCTATTAACACCCCTTTCTCCCATTTGCTCTTCAAGTGCTCCTTCCACCACCCAAACAATGGCTTGCCTCTCTTCTTCCATCTGTCCCTTTAATGTCGGTGTTGGATTCTACCTTGACCCTCCTCTTTGATCATCCCTCTTGTTTTCCCTGGAAGCTCCTCCATTCCGAACACATGAGCCACCTCTATGTGATGGAAGAACAGACCAAACCCCACCAAGCTTCAGATGTTAGTTTACAAATGTGTGTATTAGATGACTCCAAACCAAAACATCTTCATTAGTCCCCCAACGTGCTGTGTTTCTATAACTTATATGTAGTTTAATGGCATTTTTAAAATTAGGCAATCAAGACAGGCACCTCAGCTGTCCTCAACTCCACTTCCTCACCCCTTTCCCATCCTTACACAATTGTCACCGCAGCCTGTAAATGTTACCTTTTCAGTGTTTCTTTTTAAAAATAAACTAAACTTCCCTCCCTGCCCCCGATCATAAAAGTAACTCATAGGAAATTGTAGAGAATATAGAAAATTATAAAAGAAAATAATTGACATATCAGTTTACTATGCAGAAATAATTACTGTTAACCTCTTACCATATTTCCTTTTTACTTCTTTTGAGCCTCCTTTTGATCTGTGTGTTACGTAGAAGTGTATCATTTTGTCTTCAAATATTTGGGCATTTTCCAGTTACCTTTTTGTATTGATTTCTACTTTAATTCCATTGTGTAGACTACCACTACTTTGTATGATTCTATTCTTTTATATTGTTAAGGTGTGTTTTATGGTCCAGAATCTGGTCTTTCCCAGTGAATGTTTCCTATGAGCTTAGGAAGAACATGTATACCGATGTTGCAGAATGAAATATTCTATGTGTCAATTAGATCCAATTGATTGATGGTGCTGTTCAGTTCATCTATATCCTTATTGATTTTATGCCTGTTTGATCTATCAATACTGAAAAAGGGGTAGTAAAGTCTAGAATAGTGGGTTTCTTTATTTCTCATTGCATTTCTCTTAAGTTTTTGCCTCATGTATTTTGATACTCTGTTTTTAGGTGCATGCATATCAAAGATCATTATATCTTCCTGAGGAATTGACCCCTTTTATCATGGTGTGATGCCCCTCTTTATTGCTGATAATGTTTTTTTTTTGCTCTGAAGTCTGCTTTGTCTAAAATTAATACAGGTACTCCAGTTTTTTTAAAAAAAATTAATGTTAGATGGTATATCTTTCTTCACTCCTTTACTTCTTACCTGTCTGTGTCTTTATATTAAAATAGCTTTTTTTGAGAGCGAGAGAGCGCACACAAGTGAGGGGAAGGGGCAGAGGGAGAGGGAGAAGCAGACTCCCAGCTGAGGAGGGAGCGCAATGTGGGGCTTGATCCCAGGACCCGGAGATCATGACCTAAGCCAAAAGCAGAAACGTAACTGACTGAGCCACCCAGGCACCCCTAAAATGGCTTTTTTGTATATAATATACAGTTCTGTCTTATTTTTGTTTTATTTTTTATTTTAAATTCAAGTGTAGTTAACATACAATATTACATTAGTTTCAGATGTACAATATAGTGATTCAACAATTCTATACATCACCCCGTGCTCATCATGACAGGTGCACTCCTTAATCCCCATCATTTTTTTCACCCCTCCCCCTCCGGCCCTGGGTGAACATCAATTTGTTCTCTATAGTTAAAAGTCTGTCTCTTGGTTTGTCTCTCCTTCTCTCTCTTTTGTGCTTCCTTTTTCATTTGTTTTGTTTCTTAAGTTCCACATGTGAGTGAAATTATATGGCATTTGTCTTTCTCTGACTGCCTTATTTTGCTTAGGTCCATCCATTCAAATCCATCTTTGCAAATGGCAAGATTTCATTCCTTTTAGGGTTGAATTATAGATATATATATATTCATGCCACTTGTTCTTTTATTTTTTTTAAAGATTTTTTAAATTTATTTATTAGAGAGAGAGAGTGAGAGAGAGAGCGCAAGAGGGGGTAGGGTTAGAGGGAGAAGCAGACTCCCCGCCGAGCAGGGAGCCCGATGTGGGACTCGATCCCGGGATTCTGGGATCATGACCTGAGCTGAAGGCAGTCGCTTAAACCAACTGAGCCACCCAGGCGCCCGCATGCCACTTGTTCTTTACCCATTCATCAATCAATGGACACTTGGGCTGCTTCCATGTCTGACTATTGTGAATAATGCTGATATAAACATAGGGGTGCATGTATCCTTTGAATTAGTGTTTTTGTATTCTTTGGATAAATATCCAGCAGTGTGACTGCTGGATCATAGGGTAGTTCAATTTTTGACTTTTTGAGGTAACTCCATGCTGTTTTCCACAGTGGCTGCACCAGGTTGCATTCAGTTGGTTCTTATATTTGATCCACTCCACCAATCTTTGTTTTCTACTTGATGTATTTAGATCACTCACATTTAAGGGATCATTGATATAGTTGGACTATTGTCTACCATTTTTTACTACTAGTCAAAGATAGGTAGGTTTGTAACTATTTTGCATTTGTTGCTCTTGGTTTTTGTTTCTTCTTTTTTGCCTTCTTTTTTTTTAAGATTTTTTTTTTTTTTTTAATTTGACAGAGAGAGAGACAGCGAGAGCAGGAACACAAGCAGGGGGAGTGGGAGAGGGAGAAGCAGGCTTCCCGCTGAGCAGGGAGCCCTATGAGGGGCTCGATCCCAGGACCCTGGGATCATGACCTGAGCCGAAGGCAGATGCTTAACAACTGAGCCACCCAGGCGCCCCTGTGTTCTGTTTTTTAACACAGTTTTCTTTCATAGACTTTTTTGAAGAGAAGTTTTAGTTCACAGAAAAATTGAGCAGAAGGTACAGAGATATGCTATATGTCCCCTGTCCCACACATGCACAGATTCTCCCCTTACCAACATCAACACTAAGGGGTACGTGTGTTACAACTGATGAACCTATACTGACACCTCATTATCACCCAAAGTCCAAGTTTACTGGTTGTTTATCTTCTATGAGGTTGGATCTGTGGTTTGATGTCAGTCATTAATTTTGCAAAGTTCTTGGACATTATTACATCAAATATTTCTTCTGCTCCTTTGTCTCTTTCTTCTCCTGTTATTCTTATTATGCCTATTTACACTTTTGAAAATGTCCCACAGTTCTTGAATATTCTCCACCCACCTTTTCATTCTTTTTTCTCTTCATGCTTTGGTTTACAAAGTTCTCACTGATATATCTTCAAGTTCATGGATTTTTTTCCTCTACTGTGTCCAGTATATTGACTGGACACATCAAAGGTATTCTTCATTTCTGTTACAGTGTTTTTGATTTCTAGCATTTTTTTTATTCCTTCTTAGATTTTGCACCTCTCTGCTTGCATTTTCCATCATGTTGTCTACTTTTTTCATGAGAGCCCTTAGCACAGTAATCATACATCTTGTGAATTCCCTGTTGGATAGTTGCAAAATCTGTGTCATATCGGCATCTGGTTCTGAGGCTTGCTTTGTCTCTTTGGATTGTGGGGTTTTTTTTGTTTTTTTTTTGCTTTTGTTTTGTTTTGTTTGGTTGGTTTTCTGTTGTTTTGCTCTTGCCTTTTAGGATGCCTTGTTCAAAGTTCAAAGTGGGAGATGATGTGTCAGGATTTGGGGCAAATAAGCTTTCTGCATGACGTTTTATGCTAATCTGGCTAGAATTGGGATCTGCTTACTGTTTGGAGTTCGTTCTTGTCAGAGGTTTCAAATTTCTCTAGTCCCATAGTTTTTGTCCCCTTGTTGCCTTTGTGTTTCCCTAAAATCTCATTCTTAAACAGTCTGTGCCTTGTAGTTATTTTTAGCTGTAACTCACCGTAATTAAACTCAAACCCTGTTAATGATGTAGTAAGAAGTTGAGAAGGAGAAGCATTCTATAATTAAATGTCACTCTTTTAGTGGGCCTGAGTCTTTGGGCTGTGACCTTCACAAGTGTTTCTTAGCCTTTTTTTTTTTTCTCCTTATCCTCCTTAGATGAGATGAGACAAGAAAGTGAGAGGGGGCTGGTGTTGGGTATTAGCCCTTTTCCATCTAGGTGAGATAAGGCTTTGGAAAAATCTCTTTTACTGGAGATCAGGCCTTTGTTACAGAGAATGCTCTGGGCATATTTCAAAATGGTTACTTTTCCTCTCTCCCTGACAGAGACCTGAGGTGGTTTTCTTATCTTTTCATCATGAGAACCTGGTATGGTTCCTGGAGTCAAAACTCACAAATAGTTTTGGCTTTCAGGAATTTCTCACTCTCTCTCACCCTGGTCCACACTCAGACTCCAGAAACTTGTCAAAATTAGCACTTAGATGTTCCTACCAGGTTGATGCTGCTGGCTTCTGCTTCAGGCAAGCTTATTTCAGCTGTGATTCTCTGTGTTCACCTGTCTCTTCAGATTTTGGCATGGCAGTTTGCCCTGTGACTTCAGTTCTCTGATGGGTCCAAGTAAAGTTTGTTGATTTTCAGTCTGTTCAGCTTATTTCTTGCAAGGATAGGAGTGATAACTTCTAAGCACTTTATATGTTGGAACTAAAACCAGAAGTTGCATATTTTTTAAAAAATCTAATTTTTAGTATGTGCATACATATACTGAGTATGTGGTATTTTTTATAGAATTAAAGCCATACCTTACACCCAGTTTTATAATTTTTCATTTAACATTGTATAATGGACATTTTAATATCCTTAAATATTCTTCACAAACAGAACTTTTAATGGCTGCAGTGTTATTTTTAAACATATATGCTACTTGTATTTCTCTATATAAATAATTCTACACTGAACATCTTAGTATATGAAATATGGTGCACATTTCTGTTTATGCATTTTGATACATTTGTAAAAGTAAAATTACTGGTCCAAAGAATAAGCATTGTTATGGTTCTTTACATATAAATAAATTACCCTCCTGGAAGTGATTTTAAAAATTGTTTGTAATCCCACCAAAAGAATAAGACAATTTTTTCAACTTACGTTCATTAAAAGAAATAAATGATATCTTATTTCTTAATAATTAATGGGATTGAATGTGTTTTATTTATAATAAATGGTGACTATAATTTTAGATAACATTTATTGTGAACCTACTGTGTCAGATACTATTCTGAGTCTTTATATGTATGACCTCATTTAATCTGCCCAGCAATCTTGTGAGGAGCCATTGTATTGCTTTTTATTTACAGATGAAGATATTGAGGCACATGGAGGTCAAATAACTTGCCAAAGGTCACACCATGAGTAACTGTATGAAAAAATGAAATTCAAACAGGATGTATCAGAAGTCTCAACTCTCAACCCATCTCCTATTATTTTGCTTCCTCAAAGCAGGTCATTGCCCATTAAAAAAAAAAGTTACATGTGTTCATTTTTGCCCCTGCAGATTTATAAAACATTTTATAAGTTGAGGATATTACCATCTGTTTCTTATATATGTTGAATATATCTCTCAGTTTTTAATTTGTTTTTAAATGTTGCTTATATTTTTATACTTAATGAATATTACTTTCCTGATCAGGTTGAAATAGAATTTATAAACAGTAAAGCTTATCCTTATGACGCTATAGTCCTGAGTTCTAACAAATGCCTGCAGTCATAAACCACCAGCAAAATCAATACAGAACATTACCACCACCTCCCAAAAACATCTTTGTGCCCCACTATAGGCAATCCTACCCCTCATCCTCAGACCCTGCCAATCACTCATCTGTTTCCTGTCCTTTTAGTTTTATCTTTCCAAAATGTCATATAGGGGTGCCTGGGTGGCTCAGTCGGTTAAGTGTCTGCCTTTCGCTCAGGTCATGATCCCAGGGATGGAGCCCTGCATTGGGAATCTCTGCTCAGCAAGGAGTCTGCTTCTCCCTTTCCCTCTGTGCTTTTTCTCTCTCTCAAGTAAATAAAATCTTTTTTAAAAAGTCATATTAAAAGAATTATACAGTAGGTAGTTTTTGGTTCTTGCTATTTTCACTCAATAGAATGCATTTGAGATTCTTCTGTGTTGTGTATCAGTGGGTTGGTCCTTTCTTATTGTTAAGCAGTATTTCATTATATAAAAATATCACAGTTTATCTATCCAATCACCCACTGAAAGCATTTGGGTTGTTTCCTAAATTGGGTGATTACAAATAAAGCTACTACAAATATTCACCTACAGGTTCTAATGTGCACATATAGTTTCACTTCCCTTGGGTAAACACCTACAAGTGGGATTTCTGGGTCTTTTGATAATTTCACTAACTTTATGAGAAATTGCCAAATGGTTTTCCAAAGTGGTTGTAGTATCTTGCATTCCTAGCTAATTCAAATCTTTGACAACACTTGGATTGTTCAATTTTGTTTGCTTGTTTATTTTTAGCCATTCTAATAGGTGTGTAATGGTTTTAATTTGCATTTCCCTAATTACCGATAAAGCTAAGCATCTTTTTATGTACCTATTTGCTATCTGTATATCTTCTTTGGTAAGCCCTCTTTTAAATCTTTTGCCTATTTTAAAAATTGGGATGTATGTTTTCTTATTATTAAATTTGAAAGTTCTTTATATAGTCTAGATATAAGTTCTTTGTCAAAATTGGGGGTTTTTTTGCAAATATTTTCTCCCAATCTGTGGTTTTTATTTTCAGGTTTTTAACAGTATCTTTGGAACAGCAGAAGTTAATAGCTTTCCTGAAGTCCATAATAATTTTTCTTTTATGACTCTTTAAGTATGATATTAGCTGCAGGTTTCTTATAGATGAACTTTATCAAGATGAAGAAATTCCTTTTTACTCCTAGTTTGTTAATAGTGGTTATCTTTGATGTACTTTGAATTTTGCTGAATGATTTTCTGTCAAGGTGATCATATGGCTTTTTATTTATTTATTTTTAATTTTTTTTTAAATTTAAATTCAATTTAGTTATCACATAGTGTATTATTAGTTTTCGAGGCAGAATTCAGTGATTCATCAGTTGCCTGCAACTCCCAGGGCTCACTACATCAAGTGCCCTCCCCAGGGCCCATCACCCAGTTACCCATCCCCCCACTCTCCTCTCCTCCAGCAACCCCCAGTTTGTTTCCTATAGTTAAAAGTCTCTTATGGTTTGTCCCTCTCTGTTTTCATCTTATTTTATTTTTCCTTACTTCCCCTATGTTCATCTGTTTTGTTTCTTAAATTCCACATATGAGTGAAATCATATATTTGTCTTTCTCTGACTGACTTATTTCACTTAGCATAATACACTCTAGCTCTATCCACTTCATTGCAAATGGCAAGATTTCTTTCTTTTTGATGGCAGAGTAATATTCCATTGTGTGTGTGTGTGTGTGTGTGTGTGTGTGTGTGTGTATATATGCACAACATCTTCTTTATCCATTCATCTGTCCATGGACATCTGGGTTCTTTCAATATGGCTTTTTATTTTTATATTCAATATATTGAATGACATTGATTGATTCGAAAATGTTAAATGAATTTTGAATTCACAGGAAAAACTTCTTTCAATTATGATGTATTATTATTTTTATATTTTGCTGTATTCAATATGCTAATGTTTTTGGAGATTTTTTCCATCTATGTTTATACGGGATTTTGGTCTATAGCTTCTTTTTTCATAATATCTTTGTCTATTTTTGGTATTAGGATAATATACTGGCCTCATAGGATGAGTTTGGAGGTGTTTTTTCCTCTCCTATTTTCTGGTAGAATTTGTGTAGAATTGATATTATTTCTTCCTTAAATGGTAGAATTTGCCTGTGACACTATCAGGTCCTGGAATTTTCTTTGTGGGAAAGTTTTAAATTACAAATTCAATTTCTTTGATTGATATAGGCCCACTCCAGATATTTATTTCTTCTTGAGTAAATTCTGGTAGTTTGTGTTTTTCAACAATTTTGTCTATTTCATTTAGAATGTTGAATTTTTGGACATAAAGTGTTTGGAATATTTCCTCATTATCCTTTTAATGGGTGTAAAATCAGCAGCAATGTATTGATGTTCCCTTTTTATCAGTAGTATTAATAATTCATGCCTTTTTTTTCCTTGAACAGTCTGACTAGAAATTTATCGATTGATTGATCATTTAAATAAACCATTGGCATTTTTCACTGATTTTTTTCCTTGTTTCTCTATATTCAATTTCATTTATTTCTGCTCTTATCTTTATTATTTCTTGTTTTGTGCTTGCTCTAGGTTTAATTTGATATTTGTTTTCAGGTTTCTTAAGGTGAATACTTCAATCATTTATTTGAGGCCCTTCTCTCTCTCTTTTTTTTTATTTGGCCCTTCTTTTTTCTAGTATGAGTATTCAGTCCTACAATTTTCTCTTTAAGCTGCATCCCACAAATTCTGACATGTTGCATTTTCACTTCCTTAAGTTCAAAATACTTTCTAAGTTCCTTGTGACTGACCACCTCTTTAACCCATGATTTACTTACAAGTGGTTTTTAAAAATGTTCAGATAATTAGGGATTTTCCAGCTATCTTTGTTCCATATATATTTAATTTAATAAAGCTGCTTGAATTTGCAATTCTTTAATAACTTACAAGTTTGAACATGCTTTATTTATAATAAATAGTGTAATAATATTAGGTAAATTTTTTTGCAAGCTTATTCTGAGCCAGTGACTATTGTAAGTATGTTGTGTATATGAGCTCATCCATGTTCACAGGGGTGCTCTAAGGAGGCACTTTGTTCTCCTTTCTTTCCTCATGAGGATTTTGAGGCACATGGTGAGAAATTAGAGAATTCGAAATTCAAATCCAGGCAGGTTGTTTTCGGAGCTTCAATGTCGCACCATCACCTAGTAGTGCCCCTTCTTCCTGTAATCAGGTTCTTTGCCCATTAAAAGCCATTGTATGTGTTCACTACTCTCCTGTGAATTTGTAAAAACTTTATGTAAGTTGAAAATATTACTTTTTGGAGATTTTTAATACACACTTGTCTGTTTATTATTAATAAAAATAAGAAAGTTTATTCACTCCCCCCAAAACAAAGACAATATTCCTCTTTGTTTCTTATATGTGTTAAAAGTATTTTTCCTGAGTTTTAAATGTGCCTTTACTCTTTTTTTAACAATTAATGATCCTTTATATATTACTCAGTGAGGCTTACACATCTTTTTTCTTGTGATTTATTCCAATACTTTTAGGCTTAGAAAATCTTTTGCATTGCAAAAATTGGATCAAAGTTCACCTGTATTTTCTTCCAGTTTTTTCCTTTTTTCTTTTTTTTTGGGGGGGGAGGGTTTCTTTTACATCATATACAATGTTTATATGTATTCAAAAATTATTTAGAATTAATTTTTCTTATGGTAGGATCTATGTTGGCTTGCCCAAATAACTATAGCTTCATCCCAGGACCATTTAGAATAGAATCTTTCTTCTCCCCCTAACAGCAGTTTTTGAGCCCTTTCTTGGGTATGGCAATAAATGACACGGTGATGAATTCACTGACTGCACCATAATAAAAAATGGCAAGAGTCATAATAAAAAAGATAAGATCATAGTAAAGAAGGTATGAGTTAAAATGTGTTTCAACTTATGTAACTAACCAAATAAATAGTTGGGAATGGATTTACTATTTGGTTTGAACAAGAAAATAGCAAGAAAAAAACATTAACTAAGGATGTGCTTTTTTTAAAAAAAAAATTTACATTCAATTAATTAACATATAGTGCATTATTAGTTTCAGATGTAGACTAAAGATGCGTTTAAGATATAAATGAAGGTATTACATTTGTAAAAAAGAAGAAGAAATTATGAGACAAAATAGCAGAAATATATATATATATAACAGCATACTACTGTGGAAAAGAACAAATCAGGAACATTGTAACTGTGCTGAGAGCAGATTTCACCTTGGCAACAGTGGACGCCAGAAGGCAATGGGGTAGCATCTTTAAAGTGCTAGAAGGAAAATACCTGTCAATCTATAACTCCTATTCCAAAGTAAGGAGAAAATAAAGACATTTCCAAACATCAGAAAAAATTAATACCCAGTGGCTCCCAATAAAAGAACTATAAAAGATATACTTAAGCCAAAAGAAAATAAAGTTTTCAGGATATAAAAAATAAGAATTAGCCCCAAAACTGATAAAATATTTGAACAAATTTAATGATCTATTGATGGTAAACTTGACTATTTTTGTGCTATTTTTTTTTAAGATTTTTTATTTATTTTTTGACATTTTTTATTTATATTTTGAGAGAGACAGCAAGAGAGGGAACACAAGCAGGGGGAGTGGGAGAAGGAGAAGCAGGCTTCCCGCGGAGCAGGGAGCCCAATGGGGGGCTCGATCCCAGGACCCTGGGACCATGACCTGAGCCAAAGGCAGACGCTTAACGACTGAGCCACCCAGTCGCCCCTTTGTGCTATTTTTTAAAGGTGAAAGTAAAACGCTGCCCAAATGTAACAATACGGGACTGGAAAAGATGTTCAGTAATGAGTCCAAGATGACGGAGTTCTTTGTTTCTGTTGAGTTAAAAATACAGGACGCCTTTTGGGTTTGTAGGTGATGTGAATAATTAAGGATGCATGCTAAAATCTCAAAGTTAGAACTAAATAATTAAAAAGTCAAAATGTCCTAGAAACAGAAGGGAAAGAAAGAGAATGTAAAATTCTTATCAATACAAAGAAAACAGACAACAATAAGAAGAAATGCAAAGGGTGTAATAGCTCAGTCTGCCCTCATGTCTGCAGGTATGGGAGATGGCTTGCTTTTGGGGTCTTGGGAGCTGGATATGGGAGAATATTTGCGGACATGCTACAAAACTTCTTCTTGCTGCCGGTTATCTCAAAAAGACTTAATAAAGGGGCGCCTGGGTGGCTCAGATAGTTAAGCGTCTGCCTTCGGCTCAGGTCATGATCTCAGGGTCCTGGGATCGAGTCCCGCATCGGGCTCCCTGCTCCGCGGGAAGCCTGCTTCTCCCTCTGCCTCTCTCTCTCTGTCTCTAATGAATAAATAAATAAAATCTTTTAAAAAAAAAAAGACTTAATAAAGCAGCACATTTTCCATCCACCCCAGCTGACCAGCCAGGGTAGGGAAATTCCAGTAAACTAGGTAACCCCCAAATTGCCCAATGTCTGCTTTTTAAAAGACCCATTTTTAAGCTGCTAGTTAGGAAGTCATTTGGACTGTAGAACAAGAACATCACTTATGTTCCTTCTGTGTTTACCATAGTGATTCTCAATGGTTAACAATTTTGCCATTGACAGGTACTGTTTATTTTTATATTTCCCTGCCTTCTGAATTAATGATCCCACCATAACACTAGCCAAACATTGTTGAGTGTGGTATTATAAAAATTACACAAATTCAACTTTATCCTATTTTTTTTTAATCTGAGAAATTTTCAATGCACTTCAGGATAACTAGAGATGTATAACTCATAGTTTTTACAGAGTTTTGGGCAATGCTTAATGTAAACATTCTGTTAACCTTGGTAATTGGGCAGAGTGCTGTCTGAACCTTGCCCCTCATGAATCTCTGGAAATTGGGAGCAACTTTAACAGGGAGAGGAAAGAAAGTCATAGGTGTCCCCCAGTCACTGTGTTCCCCTCTAGTCTTATGTCCATCCTTTGGGTGGAAGAATTCAAAATGCAGGGCAGACATAAAAAGACACTGAAGACCCAATTCAGGTCTGAAGGGAGGACTTTACCATCAGGGGCAGATAGTAGGACTATGTCCCTGTTTGTCTATAAGATGCTGGTGTAGAACGAGCATCTTGTAATATTTTTAAAGGGTGGAAGTTGACATTTTAACTGCAGCATAGCGCAGATAAGCAAGGAATATTTACTGAGTGACCAAGTGGTAGATTTTTATTACTGACTAATGAAATTTATTGATATCAGGTTATGTGACTGGGTCTCAATCCTGATAAAGGAGTTTGCTGGAGTTTGTCAGAGATATGGACATAATCTTTTCCAATGTAATTGTTCTGGAAAGAGATTTCCACACCTTAAAGCTAATATAAAGGGTAGAAGTTGCACCGGCAGCCTCACTTCTCTAGCACCTTCTTCCCAGCAGGCAAAATGAAAATCCTTGTGAGTATTTGTTTATGCTTCTTTATACTCTTGTGGTGGCTCTTGCAGGGAATGTTCAAATCCAGTATGCCTTGGATTTCTGAAGTCTTAGAAGAACACTGTGCATGCTTCTAAGCTTCTGTGCTTGAATTAAATAATGTCTTTGGCAAGGATAGCCTTAAACATGAAGTCGGATATTTATTGGTCCATTGTCTATTTTCTGAGACATTTGCTAAGAAATGCAAAGAAAACATTTTGGAAATATCTAGAGAATTTTAATTTGGAGAATTTTTAATAATAATTCCTTATTATTATGAGCTTGGGAAAGAATGCAGGCATTTTGGGACAACTGCATTTACTGTTTAAAAGAGAAGGGGCAATTTTTTGAAAAAGGTTAATAGCAGCTGTCATTTTCTAAGTGCATATGAGATCCTATGCTAAACATAAATACTTTGATTTATTCACTTCAATAACTCTGTGAACTGAGTAGTATTACCCCCATCCTACAGGTGAGGAGACTGAGGCACAGAGGAATGTGATTTTCCCATGCCAGTTAATATGAGGTGTAGACTTGAACTGTACCCATCTCCGGCCGCACTGGCAGGATCAGTCACGGCCCAGCATTCCTGCCATGCCATCCCTCTTCTTGCCGATCCCAGTCCTGATCCCAGTCTCCCATGGCTTCACATTGCAGTGGCCCATGAACAGAGGTCTATATTTTGACCCAGAATGGAACTCCTTCCCCCAGTGATCTATCCTTTATTCTCATTTAGCTGTTGAGGGAGAAGACAAAACAGTAAGTTCCTCCCCATCGGGTGTTCAAGATTGTCGGCTTAAAGAGTTCCATCTCCGAGAGGTCTCTTGATTTTCCAAGAGGAGATCTGTTGCTGAAACATAAACGTGTAACTTGGGTGTATTTACTCATGGTGTTGGGTGGGTGGTTATTTGGGGGCCAGGGACACTTCCTGAGCTTTCTCTAATTATATCACTATGGTAGTCAGTCCTCCACCCATTTGTTCAAACCTCTGTATTAGACCCATTAAATACAATAGAGAGGAGTGTCAGAGGTTACAGGAGCTGGTCTGGAAGCAGAGAAGGTGTGTGGCTGGGCAAGTAGTCAGGTTGGAGATCGCAAACGGGTCTTTGTCAGACACTCCACCCCCAGTCATCAGAAGAGAAATGTTATTGGTGATGGTTAGGAAAGTCGAAAAATCCTCCTGACAGGTCTTAAAAATATCTGCTTTCCTGCAGACCCTTCCATGAGTGGTTTGCAATGAGCGGTTTGTGGTGTTCAGAAAAGAGAACACAAAACTGGGATCAACCTGTTGGATAAGACTCTTCACACAACTGCAGCAAAATGGCAGAACTGCATCAACGTCAGCCTCATGGCCCGTCAGCCTATCATTTGTCTGATGGCATCCCTAAGGAGAATACAGAGGCTTTCCTTGATGTCAGCCTTGAAAGTTAGCCATGCCTCCAAGCATCCTATTTTCATAGTTTCCCTTGGGGATCCATTGTCTCTCTATCACCCATGAATCCCTTTTAAATCTGTTTTACCCTCTCAAAGAATTAAGTACATTTTTTTTTTAAACCATAAAACACAACTTCACTCCTGTAATCCAAATCCACTGTGAGTCACATGAGGGTGTTCCCATAGTAAAATGAGTCCTTCCTCACAGTTCACCTGCTCCAAGTTGTTTCTGGCATAAGAACACATGCTGCCTAGAAGATTATGATGTTGGGAAGGGTTGGGAATGGGGCATAAAGGTAGAACCTGATGTCTGACAAATAGCATAAAGTCAATAAATACCTGTCAAATGAGGGAAGGTGTGTTTCACATCTTGGAAATGGACTGTTGACCACCCATGACCACCCACCTGTGTCTCTAGGTGTATATTTTCTGAGATACTTGTACTTGTCCTGTCTGATGCCTCCTTAAGTCCCCACTCTCAATGACTGCCCTAAAGAGAATAGATGCAACTGGTCTGTTTTTCAGGCGGTATTTCTGGTGCTGGTCATCTTTGGGACACAATCTCATGGATATGAGGTAAGTTGGTTCACTATGGACTTTATACCTTGGAGTTATTGGGAGGGGAAAAGGAAGATACAAGAACATCTGTCTGGAGGACCATAGAGAGCCCATATGCCCTATTTGGGATGGAATCCCAGAAATAACCAATAATGGAAATGATAAGGTTGGTTATTTCTTTCCAAATGCAGTGCCTCAAAAAATGCAACCCATTGCTTTAAAATGTGGTCAGTTTCATTTCTCCTGTGATGTCATTGGTTCTCCCGTATGTAACATAGTAAACCATGAAAAAGAGCTTCACATTCTCACTTTAGCATGGGTTTTCGGTCTGGGATGCCAGTGTGGTTTCAGACTTCAGTCTCTTGTTCATAGCAAGTGGAGGGCTTTTATTTTGTCGGGAGGGTTGCTTTTCCAGTACATATGACTTATAGAAAAACATTATGTCTTTGTTGTTAATCTAGGTTTATAACATCATTAGCCCAAACAACAATGGTGGCAATCTTCAGGAGACAGTGACAATTGACAATCAAAAAAATATCGCCATCGTTAACATCCATGCAGGATCATGCTCCTCTACCACGATTTTTGACTATAAACATGTGAGCAGAAAGGGAAATTTTATATTCTTCAAGACTGGGCTTCTAAAGGGTGAAGAGGCAGCCATTTACTATGCATTTGAATTCTAAGAACTATCCTTGCAATTCTTTCAGAATTTCCTTACTTTCATTTTTCCTTTTTAAGAGATTTTATTTATTTATTTATTTATTTATTTATTTATTTATTTATTTATTTATTTATTTATTTAAGGGAGAAAGAGAGAGAGCGTATGTGCGCTTGAGGAGGGGGACGGCAAAAGGGAGAGGGAGAGAGAATCTCAAGCAGACTCCCCTCTGAGCTCAGAGGCCGACTGGGGGCTCGATCTCATGACCCTGAGATCATGACCTGAGCTGAAAGCAAGAGTTGGATACTTAACCGACTAAGTCACCCAGGCTTCCCCAAACAAAACCATTCCTAAAAAAACAAAAGTGACAGGGAACATACACATTGCTTGACTGTTTCAGGTGGCCACTGGAAGCATCATGATAATTGTCTCACTACAGGCTCAGGAAGTGTCTAGGAGAGTGGACCAAAACCAGAACATGGCCTGGCACACAGGCTCTCAAAAATATTCGCTGAATGAATAAATGAATGAATTAGGGCTTCTAATACAAAAACTCACGCAGAAAAAGAGCGATTATGGAACAAACAATCACAGAACAGCAGAAATCCAGAACAACTATACCCATTCAACTATGTAAGTAGGATATGCAGTAAATCATACTTCTTCTGGAAGAAGGAAAGTATGCTAACCCAAAACTCCAAACTCCAAACTATTTCCAAGTTTCAGTTACTGGTATTAACAATAAGTCTCAGAAACCTGCTCAGAAAAGTTATTTGGTCCTTTATCCATTTATTTGTTTGTTTTCTGTTTGTTCCACCTGATTAGGAGCCTGCTTTTACCATGGGACAGAGCTATGTGCTGTGGATATAAGTAGGTTGTAGTCCATCTCACTGGACATTTGAACGCGCTTTCTGTCTCCTTTTCTTTTAGGGACCTCCTCACATGCCTCTTCCCCATTGGCATTGGGAGTTCTAGGACACGTTCGAAAGCATAGAGTCTTTGAAAGATACAGTTTTAAAGGAAGTGGTACTGAAATTGTTTTTTAAAGCAGATTTCAGGGAAATCCCCCAAGTGTCTTTAAAAAAAAAACCCCAGAGTGGTGAGGACTTGGTTTAAACCCCTTCCACTGCCATCAGGCTTTGCCTCAGGCTATTTTTGAATTTTGGGAACTGGCAATTTGTGAGAATTGAAAAATAGGAACTAGAAGAGGGTTTGTATGACATACAGCTCCACAGACTATATAATTATTTGGAACTCTGTAGAGAAAATTCCATTCGGGATGAAGGTTAGGTGGCCTCCCGTTCCGTCTGGTTCCATGGGCCTCACCCACGATTGCTGTTTCGATCCCACCTTCCTCCAACTCAGCCCCGTCCAGTCAGGTTGGGTTTGAGGTGGAGAAAGGATGGAGAGAAGACGGTAAAGGAGAGAAGAATCGGAATGTGTGTGTGGGTGTTGGCGGTGAGGGTGAGTGTGGGATGTGAAGGAGAGTTTCTCAAACAGCCCTGGCCAGTAGAAACCTCTACAATGGTGGAAATGCTCTCTATCTGTAGTTTCCAACAGAGAAGCTACTGGCCACTTGTGGCTACTGAGCACGTGAGTTGTGTGACCGAGGAAGGACGTTTTAAATGTTACTTAATATGAATTTAAATTTAAATAGCACATGTGGCTAGTGATGAACATATTGGAAAGCACAGTTCTAAAGAATACTGTATTTACCCCAAATTGAGGAAAAGGCAGAGCGAAATCAATAGAAAGAGATCAACAGCTGCTGCTTACTTGTTCAAACCCCACACTACAGGCCCTGATTGCAAAACATGAAAAGTGGGGCACAAATCATGGGTTTGTACAACTTTAGAGAGAGAAACAACAAACCAAAAGTAAAACTATGATGTAAAAGAAGGCGAATGGACAGAAGGGATGGCGAATTGAAAATTAGTCCCATCGGGGCGCCTGGGTGGCTCAGTTGGTTAAGCGACTGCCTTCGGCTCAGGTCATGATCCTGGAGTCCCAGGATCGAGTCCCGCATCGGGCTCCCTGCTCGGCGGGGAGTCTGCTTCTCCCTCTGACCCTCCCCCCTGCTCATGCTGTCTCTCTCTCATTCTCTTTCTCTCAGATAAATAAATAAAATCTTTAAAAAATAAAAATAAAAAATAAAATAAAATTAGTCCCGTGCACTCACTGTGCGTGCTCAAGGCTTTCCTCAAGGCTCAAACGTTCTCCTTACCAGTTCCGAACCCGAGGAGCCGGGCAGGCCAGTAACTATGTTCTTGCTGCCTCAGGGCTACATCGCTTCCCAGGTGCTCTCCCGAAGAGCCTGCTACATCCTGAAGATGGACCATAAGGCCATCCCCGCTCTGGACGAACTAAAACGATACATCTACGAGAAACAGGTGATTCTGCAGGACCCTTTCCCATTCCCTGTTCCTTTGCCCGGAAAAGCTGGTGCCTACAGAGGAAAGAAGAGGGTAAGGGGGAAGATCATAATATTCTATCTTACCGTGGATATGTACTCTCTGCCTGTTAAAGTGTTTTCTCCTTTATTGTTTTTGGGACAGGAGTACATGGCTTCGCTTGATTTCTACCGTTCAGCCCCCAACCCAAGAACTTATAATAAATTCCACTGTTTTTCTGGAAAGGACTGAGCAGCAGAGCTCTCAGAAATAGTGACTGGCAGAAAAACGAGCGAAGTTATAATAGTCCACAGCACAGAGGTACAAAGAAACAATACGGGATAGCGAGAATAAACAAACCCTGCACGAGGCCCGGAACTGGGTGTTTCATTCTCCCCCTGTAACTTCCCATCTGTGCCACCTCTGCCAAGGGATTCACCCTCCCTGGGTTTCACTGTCACCAGCAGTGAAATAACATTGGTAATAACGAGGCTCCGCTGCAGACCAAGTGCTCAGAAGGAGATGGTGTCTTGAGATTCCTGACGGCCTTCTGCTTAATAATATGAAAAAGAAAAAGCAGTTTAGGATAAGGGACATCAGGTTATGTCAGTCTACTTTATCCTATCCCCCTCTCTTCTACTGCTCTAGGCTATGAAGAACATGTACTCTGACAAGTATCTCTGGGTCAAGTACAACCCACTGCAGTCTCTGATCATGCACATAGACTGGTTCCTGTTCGGCTCACCCATCAGGCAGCTCTGCAGTCATGTTCCCCTGTACAAGGGGGAAGTGGTTGACAAGCTATGTGAGTACCAGGAAATTATTCCTTCACCAAATGTTTTCTGAATGCTCCCCTGTGCGGGGCACTCTGCTCGGGGTTGTGCAAAATACAGGTAGACATGAAACACGACTCATTTCAGTTGACTTCAGGAACTAAATATCTACCGTGGGTGGAAATCATGCTAAATGTGAGGGAGATACAGAAATGGGTAAAACTCTGCTGCTGAGTCTGATGGAGAAGTTGATGCGTTAACACAGAGGATGAAATTTTAGGATGTCCTGGGTGCCAAGGAAAAACTATTGGATTTCCTACTGTTCCTTGTGCTGACAGGTGCTAATAATACAGTATTGTATACTTGAAAGTTGCTGAGAGGAGATCCTAAGCATCCTTACCACGCACACACACAAAAGAATTACCCATGTTAACAGTGTGATGTTATGGATGTGTTCTCTTGATCTTGGTAATTGTTCTACGTGTATGTATATCAAATCATCACAGTGTACACTTGAAATATATGCAAATCCTTTGTCAATTATTCCTCCAGAAAGTTTTAAAAACTATTTTCAGAATCTAGGATAGAATGAGTCTAAGGAAGAGCAAGCAAAGTGCACTGATCCACAGGGAGTAAAGTCCTGAGTCATCCAGCTAGCATATATCACTGCAGTCATTACTGGTATTTTTATACAAAGTTTCCAAACATGGGAGAGTGGCCAGAGGGAAAGAGGGGCCAGGCCACAGATGGCGAATGCAACAAGATAAATTCCCCAGAGTAGTGGAAGGTAAGATACAAAAGAAAATAATGAGCATTTATCACACTTTTACTGTCTAGAAAAAAAATTTTAAGATATTTTTCTTTTAGTAGGGTCATTAGTACTTACGAATAAAAGCACATTATGCAGCCGTCAAAAAACCCAAAATCTTGCCGTTTGCAACGACGTGGATGGAACTAGAGGGTATTATGCTAAGTGAAATAAGTCAATCAGAGAAAGACATGTATCATATGATCTCACTGACATGAGGAATTCTTAATCTCAGGAAACAAACTGAGGGTTGCTGGAGTGGTGGGGGGTGGCTGGGTGATGGACACTGAGGAGGGTATGTGCTATGGTGAGCACTGTGAATTGTGTAAGACTGATGAATCACAGACCTGTACCCCTGAAACAAATAATACATTATATGTTAAAAAAAGAAGATAGTAGGAAGGGGAAAATGAAGGGGGGGACATCGGAGAGGGAGATGAACCATGAGAGACTGTGGACTCTGAGAAACAAACTGAGGGTTCTAGAGGGAAGGGGGATGGGGGGATGGGTTAGCCTGGTGATGGGTATTAAAGAGGGCACGTATTGAATGGAGCACTGGGTGTTATACACAAACAATGAGTCATGGAACACTACATCAAAAACTAATGATGTAATGTATGGTGACTAACATAACATAATAAAATTAAATTAAAAAAAAAAAGCACACAGGCAGGTCACCAATGCAGAATGTCAGAGCATCAATCGAATAGTCAGACAGCACTTCTAGAAGTTGTCAGTCTTTTTTCTTTTTAATTTTATTTATTTATTTGAGAGAGAGAGAGAGAGCGCATACAAGGGGGGGAGAGAGAGGGTAAAGCAGACTCCCCACTGAGCAGGGAGCCCAAGGTAGGGGAGAGCTCCATCCCAGGACCCCAAGATCATGACCTGAGCCAAAGGCAGATGCTTAACCAACTGAACCACCCAGGCGCCCCTAGGGTTATCAGTCTTATTTAGGCTAACATGTTATCACCCTTTGCAATACAAGGATAGCTAAAAACTTGGGTAACATAGAGTTACATGTACAACCCCTAGTCAAGACATTAACCAAAAGGCATGGGTTTGTTGCATTCTAATAATGTATTTCTCAATGCTCCTTCTTCACAAATTTGTCCCCTTTTCAGATAACGTCCGTGCTGACGTCTGCTCAAGGACCGGATTCCTGGGCATCTTTGGAATCTCCATCTGCGCGAGTGTTGGTGCTTAAGCATCACCCACTGGCCTCGTCTTTTCCAAGACGCACACCCTTGGTTTCCACTCAGCAGCCAAATTAAGTTCTTTCCAAAGCCCCAACTAACGTTGAGACTCAGGGGTAAAACATAAATCCTGTATCTACAGATCTCTGGGTGTTTGCTTTTTTTGTAAACAACAAAGGGAAGCCAAACAATGTTGATGTCAACATATAGAAGGAAAGAATTTGCCAGGATTTCAAGTAAAGTACATAAAGTGTGAAACTTCCCCAGGTAATAAAGCTGAGTCATCACAGGGGGTCAGCTGGGTGCAAGTGTCCGTCTTGCCTCCACCAGACCAGCTGCCCACCTGTCCACCAACAAAGGCGATTCAGAGGACCCTTATCGTAATGAGCACTGAGAAATGTGTAGAATTGTTGAATCATTACGTTGTACTCCTGAAGCTAATATAACACTGTACGTTAATTATACTTGAATAAGAAAGTAATAAAATAAAATTCTAATTAAAAATAAAACAAAAACAACCACCTGCGCAGTCTGGGCGGAGCTGGCAGTAGCCTCCCCCTGCTGAGGGGGGCAGGGTGTGGTGCCCCCGTAGCAAACAACTTGACTGCTCAGGTGAGGGGAACTATCCCCTTTGACAAGGCACCGAACTTGGAGGGCCAGTCACATGCTTTTAGAAAATGCCTTTTAGGAGCACCTGGGTGGCTCAGTGGTTAAGTGCTTGCCTTTGACTCAGGTCATGATCCCGGGGTCCTGGGATTGAGCCCCGCATCGGGCTCCCTGCTCTGTGGGGAGCCTGCTTCTCCCTCTTCCACTCCCCCTGTCTCTCTCTGTCAAATAAATAAATAAAATCTTAAAAAAAAAAAGAAAGAAAATGCCTTTTGGCTCATCAAAGCACTAGTTTCAATCTTAATAAATACTATTATAATATATTTTGTCCTGGAGTGAGGGGAGAGGTCGTGGGGAACACCCATCACCCAGAGAAAGACGAACCTTACTGAAAAATCTTGACAGGAGTGAGAAACTAACCGGGAACGCCAAGTCAATATATAAAAGGAAAGCCATTTCCAATATTCCAAATAAATTGTGTAATGTGGGCACATTCCCAGATCAGACAGCTGGTTCTCCTATGGACCAGTCAGCTGGGAGCAAGTTCAGAACATAGAGGAATGCCTTTAACAAGAATTTCTGTTATCAACTGCTCTTATTCCTAACACTGTGCATCTGCTTCATAATAACCATTAATAAATATATTTAAAACACTTAACCATGTGCTCAGCACTGGGACAGGTAGGCTGGCAAAACTACCCTTGTCAAGGAAATTATGTTTTTGTTGGGGACGTGTTTTACATGAAAACATTTGCTAGCAATGGTAAAGAGTGTATAATAACATGCCAAACGAATAATAGAGTGTACTAGCTGAGACCTTGGTGTTTGCATGATAGAACCCAAAATCAAATTAACAGAGGCAAGGAGGGTGGAATTTACTGTCTCATCTTGCTGTAGAAAGATCGGGATATTCTGCTCTCTGGTGGCTAGACCTAGGTGCACGAAGGTGGCCAGACTCTTGTCCCACTCCGGACTCTCCTTCTCTCCGTGTGTCAGCCTCAGAATCTTATGTCATCTTTCTCCGGGAGGATGGAAACACCACCACTGTAAGCCCCAAGGTCCCCATTTTCTCAGCATCATTGTCAGAGAGGAAGGGACTCCTCTTCCTTCTAATTTCAATTAGTTTTAATTTACAAATCTTTGGAAAGGTGCCAGATTGAATCACCTGTGGCACATTCTTACTCCCCGTGGCCAAGACTTGTGGGGGTGTGTTGGGTGGAGGAAGTGTTATGATTGGCAACCTCCTTTGGAATTTACTGCTTAGAGCTGCATTATCCTCATGAATTTGTACAACGTTAGTCCCTTTTCAAAGCGGAACTTTGAGTTCTGTTTCTTCCTGACTCTGCTTTATCATTAAGTCGGTTAACCCTGCTCAGTGCTCGTGTCAGGCTGAATACCTGTTAGGGGCAGCAGGTGGAGTGGGCCAGCACACGCGTAAAAGGAATGTGTCCACATGGAAGTTATGAGGGAGCTGGGGCCCCATTAAACCTTCTTCAGAAGGAGCTCCTTCTTCAGGGCTGGGGAGGGAAGATATCAACTGTTTCTACTTTTGTACGCCTTGAGATATTTTCTAATTTCCCTTTTGACGTCTCTTTGACCCGATTGTTAGTCAAGAGTGTGTTGTTTAATTTCCATGTACTTGCGAGTTTTCCTGTCTTCCTTTTGTTAGTGATTTCTAGTTTCACTCCATTGTGGTTGGAAAAGATACTTGGAATGATTTGTAAATTTGTTAAGACTTGTTTTATAGCCTAATATATGATCCCTCTTGGAGAATGTTCCACGTGAGCTAGAGAAGAATCTGTATTCTGCTGATGTTGGATGGAGCGTTCTGTAGAGGTCCGTGAGGTCCATTTGGTTTATAGTGTTATTCAAGTCTGCTTTCATCTTATTGATTTTCCGTCTGGATGATCTAGCCATTTTTGAAAGCGGGGTTATCAAAGCTTCCTGCTATTTTTGTGTTGCTGTCCATTTCTCTCTTCAGATCTCCCCTGGTTTATATTTCATATTTAGGTTCTCTGATGTTGAGTGCACATATATTTATAATTGTTATATCCTCCTGGTGAATTGATCCTTTTATCATTATGTAATGACCTTCTTTTCTCTTGTGACAGTTTTTGACGTACTTCGTCTGATGTAAGTACAGCCACCTCTACTCTATTTTAGGTGCAATTTGCATGGAATATCTTTGTCATCCCTACATTTTCAGCTTATGTGTGCCCTTAAATCTAAAGCGAGTCTCTTTTGGACAACATATAGTTGGATTTTTTTTGGATCCACTTATCTACCCTGTATTTTTTTTTTTAATTGGGATATCAACTCTGTTAATCCACTGCATGCCCAAGCATCAACCTGCTCTAGGCCATCACGGAGGAGGGGCAAGTCCGGATCAAACAAAACAAAGCACCAAGGACGCTAGCAGAGCTGATCTGGCTACTAAAGCTGGCCCGAGGGACACGAATGTGCCAAAAGGGGTTTTGTAGGAATTGTGGTAAGGCTTGCAGTGGGGGATTCGTTCTTCACAGTAAGTGATATGTCATATAGACTCATTTGGTCATTTTGAGGTAGAACTAAATGTAATTTCATTCAGAGCTCCCAGGATTCAAGTATGTGAACCCAAACACTTTATTATGCAAATTATTTGTCTGGACAGCTGTTTAAATGAGTCTAAGCATCAGTTAACCCAAACATAATAAATATCAATTGATGAACTAACAGAAATATTGAGACTTCTAGCTTCTGATAATGATGAATTAGCCTATATCAGACTAACCTTGCTGACAGAACAATTACAAACCTGAACAAAACATTAAAAAAATAAGTGTCTGGAGGCACTGGAGAGTGACCCAAAGCAGGCCGAAACTGAAGAGGTAAGACCTTTGAAAGAAATGTTCATCATCTATTGTTGATCAGAGTTTTCCAATATTACATGACAAAAAAATCCACTGAGGACTCATTCCCCACTTAGTCCCTATTCCCAGCCCCCCTTTCCTGCTGACACAACCTCTTTGTTCAAGTGGCAGCTAAATGGCAGCCAGGAGGGCCGAGGTTGGGAAGGCCTGGGCTACCTCCATCTCGTTTCCCTTAGGAAGATAACGTAGCGCCGGCTTCCTGAGTCTTGTGATTGGTCTACGGGTGGCCGTATGAACTCAGTTCTGGTCAAGGAGAGCTAAATGAGACTTCCAGGAAGGGTCTTTCTTTCCCGATAAAGAAGGACAGACCCAGCTGGCATGCAAGTCTGCCCTCTGCTCTCTCTCTTGTTATTCTTCCTTCAGCTCGGACATGACGCGGATGCCTGGAGATGCATCTGCTATTTGGGGACCATCAGGCAACAATCCTGGAGAGGAAAGGTTCAGGAAAGAGTGAGCTAGAGTGCTGGATGGCATCATTCTAGAGCAGTTCCAGCTGGGACCATCATTCCCGGGATTCATCTGACACAGAGCAATGTCTGTCTGTTGGAGTCGCTGTGACTGTGTTCTCTTTATTTGCAGCTAGAAGCATTCCTTACACACCCGAAAAGGCAGAGTTAATCCTCTGGGCACACATGTCCCAGGCTCTGGGCCCACCCCGCCACCAGTGCCTGCACTCTGCTCCCCCCCACGACTCCTTCGGAAATTCCAGGTTCACCCCATCCCTGCACTCACACTGCAGACACCCGATGCCATGCACTTTTCAAAATATGACTGAGAAAAAACTGTTACTGGGAGCCCACCATCTAGCTCTGCCCGCCTGCTCTGCCTTCTGTTAGTGCAGACCCCGTCCCCAGTTGCTCCCTCAGCTCCGAAGCAACTATGTGAGGCTGCAGCAACTCTTTTGAAAGGACTCAGGACACACCCAGGAACCGAAGCAAGTGTTTCCTGGTTCTGGGGTCTGGGTCTAGCCATGTAAGGAGGTGAGCGCATTTCCTGAGCATGCTTCTAACTGCAGGGGAGGATCTCTGGCTATAGCAGGGTCCCCCTGCTCGTGCTGTAGCATGCGACCTAGTGAAGCCAGCCCCTGAGAATCCATCCCTCATGTTTTTAATGACACAGCCCCCCTCTCGACCTTTCTCTGAAAAGTCGCCTTTCCGCCTCCATAAGGGCGCGGGCTTAGGCACATAGTACAACGGCCAACCGTTCTCTCCTTAATGACCTCTGGCACCCTCACTTTCCTCCCGTTTGACCCGATTCAGTTGCCGTGATAGGGAGGTTCCTGGGGTAGTTGCTGGCCTGTAACAGGCTGACGTCGGTCTCCACTCCAAGGGTCCTGCCCAGGGTGTGTTTGATTTTTGCCGGGAGATCCTCAGAATATTCTACTACTGGACTTCTCCACTCCCCTGGGACCAGGCTGTGGGTGGACATTGCCAGGGAGTAGCTCAGAGGAACTTTCTGGGGGTGTTGGGAATCTTCTACATCTTCATCTAGGTCATGGCTACAAGGATCTCTTCATGTAGATATTCGGAGCCCTATGCTGAAAATCCCGCACTCTACTGTATGTTGCGCCCCACCGAAAATGTCTATAGATTTTTCTAAAATTTGTAATGCAATTGAATACAGAGAAGGCCCACCCAGTGTGTGGCCATCTTAGGAGACATCACAAGTCGACCATGGGCTGTAGGTGGCCCCCAGCAGCACTGGAAGGCTCCTGCTCGTGCCTGGAGCCAGGCCAGAGGGCTGGCTGCGGTGGGGGTTTGTGGGCCCATGGATAGCAACAACTGTGCTTGAGGGACAGCCTGGGGGACAAGCTCAGGGGGACAGCCCGGGGGAAATGCACTGTCAAAAGTGAAGCAGGCCAATGGAGAGGTTCCATAGGAATAGTTGTCCAGAGGTCTGGGTGAAAAGGTGGGGCTGGTCTCTCTGCTCCAGGCAGGCTGCAGGATGAGGTGAAGCAGCATGTTCCAGGAAGGATAAAGGGCCCCCATCCTGAACCCTTGGGAAACTGAGGCACAGAGCAAGCAGGGAACCAGAGAACAAACACGGAACAGCTACTGCCCTTGGCTGGCGAACTGGCTCCCATACCCTCAGACCTGAGGCTCAAGAATAGCTGGTTCTTCCTTAGGCTGCTGAGAAGAAGGATAATGGCAAGAGTTGGGAGCACAGCTGGCCAGGATGGAAGGGCAGCAAAGGGACAAGACTGCCCCCCTAAAGGGAAGTCTGCAAGAGGAGTGTCGTTCCCAAACTAGGAGGCCAGGCACTTGACCTCAGTCTTGATTCTCTTCTCTCTGAGAAGCACCTCGTGGGCAAGTGTGGAAGTTTTGCAAGAATCTCAGTGATTTCTTGGTGGGAGCATTTTGTGTGGTCCCAGCTGGGATTTAGTCATGACAGAGAACTTCTGGTGATCCCTCCCAGTGACTGCCTGCAGGAGGCTGAGGACAAAGCCCAGGGAGAGCTCAAGCTCAGGAAAGCGGGAGCTGGGTCATGGTCCAACCCAACCACAAATCCTGGATGGGGAAAGCAATACTAAGCACATGGTGAGGTCTCACACTCAGATTTGTCCCCAGTTGTCCCCAGTGGGTTCATACTGGAGGTCTCAGGGTGGTGAGTGGGGAACAATGGCACCAATGCATGGGGGAGACGCATTCTCCCAATCTCTGTGTGGAGTCTAGAAGGCCCGTGCTCCTCTGAATCCCAAAGGCTCCCCAACGAGTGGCAGACATGCCAGGGTGTGCCCCCGACACCACACAGCCGGTGGTGGAGACGGCTCAGCTGAGGACACTGGGGGCTGTGGGTTTCCAGACCCCTTTTGCCGGTCCTCAGAGGTCAGAGACTGCAGGCACCCCAAGAGAGGGGGGAAAAAAAAAGAAAGAAAGGAAATAAATTTCCCTGCTTGGAAGATCAATGGACCAATTCTTAACCACTTCTTAGGTGCTTCCAGAGAGGCTCAGAAACTAGTACAATGGATTTAGCAAGAAGGCTGAGTTCTTCGATCACAAGTAGATTGAAGTAACAGACTAATGTTAGTGTGATCTTGATTTCGGCTCCAGTCATGATCTCAGGGTCGTGAGATCGAGCCCCTCCTCGGGCCCTGTGCTGGGCATGGAGCCTGCTTGAGATCCTCTCTCTCCCTTGCCCTCTGCCCCTCCCCTCCCTTCTTTAAAAAAAAAAAAAAAGTGCGCCAAACTCCGACACAATCTTCTGTGGATAACCGTCTGTATCCCCAATACAAAATAAAAAGAGCCAGGGATGTTCTGGGTGTGTGTGGGGGGGGGGGGGCTGGCTCTGTCCCTCCCAGCTGTAGGAACGGACTGTTAAAGCATGAGTGCTAAGTGATCAGGTCCCTTATTCATCTGTAACAGAGGGAAATGCCCGGGGGTTACCACTAAGGGGGTTAAACAAGTTCCAAAGAGAGCTCTGGGAGGCCTCACTTCACCTGGATCTCCCCCCGGGGGTTTTCATGGTGGAGGCTGGGCCACCATGGCGAATAGGCTTCCACAGAATCTCAGGCCCAGAGACAGAGATGTGGTCCCAGACCTAAGGGCTTAAGCCTGCACTGTGATACTGTCTTTCTGAATTCTTAAGGGACTCCTCAAGGGACACCCCAGAGAGAGGCCCTTAGAAAGGAGCCAGTCTGGGGGGGCACCTCCTTCCTCACACCGTGCTGGCGTGCACGCTGTGGACCCTGCGTGTTTGGGAAAGCCGGACACCCCAGAGAGAGCAGTGAAACTGCGGGCAGCTCATCCGCTGGATGGACCAGTGAGGCAAGAAACTGGATAGTTCCAACCTGGAGGGAGAAAGCGTACCCACTTTTCCAGATGACGAGGCTGGATCTGGGGTTGAAAGGAAGAAGGTGGAGGATGAAATGAGCAGCTTCCCATTGGCAGAGTCGGGGCTGGGCCCCTGAGTGCTGGTTTCAGGCCAGCGGCCCCCACCGGGCGGGTCAGACTCACGCAGCCACCCTGGGGTGGCCCAGGGATCTGACCACAGATGGAAAGTCCCATAAAGGACAGAAGTTGGACTACGAAACAGGAAGCAGGGTCCACTGCCAGTGCGGTACCTTTGTTTTTTGTTTTTGTTTTTGTTTTTAGGATTTTATTTATTTATTTGAGAGAGAGAGAGGGACAGAGATGGTGACAGAAAGCATGAATGTGGAGGAGAGGGAGAGGGAGAAACAGACTTCCCACTGAGCAGCGAGCCCGATGTGGGGCTCGATCCCACGACCTTGGAATCATGACCTGAGCCAAAGGCAGACGCTTAACCGACTGAGCCACCTAGGCGTCCAGCCAATGCGGTTCCTTTAAGAAGAAAGAGAAGCATTTTACAAAAAAAGATCATTTAATCACTTTAAGACCCCAGAGTAGCATGGAGATATTTTGAGTTGTTCCTAAATTAGATGAGGTCATCAGAACAGCTCTACTATCAAGAGACTGTGGGACTAAAATGGAAGAACTCCCCTGTTACAATAAGTGGCTTCACATCCCCTATTTCTATTTCTTTTGCTGACCTTTATTTATCCTCTTTGATGCCCCTCACCTCAGCCCCTCAAGTTCTCCCTGTTCTCCTGCTGGATCCTCCTATTATGAAGAAGACTTGTTCATTGGGTTAATGTATACTAAGATGTAAGGGATGGGCAGCGGCCTAATGGGAAGAAGTTACCGACTATCTCTAGAATAGCAAGTGGATGTTGAAGTCTTATCTGGTAGCTTCCCAAGTTAGTCATTGCTGATCTCCCACCACCTTCCCAGCAGGAGCGGCAGCCACTGAGATGTTCCTTCCCCAGTGTGATCTACAATTAGGGGTCTGGGCAGCATGAGAAAGAGGAGGATCGAAAACCCCAAAGCCATGGGCCTTTAATGGTGGGATGGTGATGAAGCTTTAGGTCAGGTGAGGCTATCCACCAAGGAGAGGGATGTCCTTGACCTTCCAGGCAAGCTAATTCTGCCTCTTGTTCTCAGTGAGCCCTGATGTCAGGAAGTCATCTCTGCCACCAGAGAGAAATACATCCCAAGTTACATTATTTTCTTTTATTATGTTATGTTAATCATCATACATTACATCATTAGTTTTTGATGTAGTGTTCCATGATTCCTTGTTTGCGTATAACACCCAGTGCTCCATTCAATACGTGCCCTCTTTAATACCCATCACCAGGCTAACCCATCCCCTCACCCCCTTCCCCTCTAAAACCCTCAGTTTGTTTCTCAGAGTCCATAGTCTCTCATGGTTCATCTCCCCCTCCGATTCCTTCCCCTCTTCATTTTTCCCTTCCTAGTATCTTCTTCTTTTTTTTTTAAACATATAATGTATTATTCGCTTCAGAGGTACAGATCTGTGATTCAGCATTCTTGTACAACTCACAGCGCTCACCATAGCACATACCCTCTCCAATGTCTATCGCCCAGCCACCCCAGCCCTCCCACCCCCCACCACTCCAGCAACCCTCAGTTTGTTTCCTGAGATTAAGAATTCCTCATATCAGTGAGGTCATATGATATATGTCTTTCTCTGATTGACTTATTTCGCTCAGCATAATACCCTCCAGTTCCATCCACGTCATTGCAAATGGCAAGATCTCATTCCTTTTGATGGCTGCATAATATTCCATTGTATATATACACCACATCTTCTTTATCCATTCATCTGTTGATGGACATCTGGGCTCTTTTCATAGTTTGGCTATTGTGGACATTGCTGCTATAAACATTGGGCTGCACGTACCCCTTCAGATCACTACATTTGTATCTTTGGGGTAAATACCCCAAGCTACATTATTTTTATAGCCAGTAGCAAAGAGGTGGAATAGACCGGAAAATGGTCATTAGAATTTGTCAATGACCTAAAAATCATACTGCATTTTTTGGTCTCATCCATGGACTTGGCTTTCTAGTCAAATTATTAACACACCTTCTTTCCGCTGCTGGGGAAACTAGGTGGGGATCTCTTGGCATGTAGTCCTTGATGGGCTTTCCACACTGGGCTAAGTTCTTAACTTGGCTGAAGAGTGAATACAGTGTAGGTCAGGCCGCAACTGGAGGCATAATGCTTTTTAAAGACAGGAAGAAGTGGCATTTCAAAATGGTGAGACAGTATATAGAGGTGGTACAGCAAGGAGGAAGAGAGAGAAACATATTCCAGGGCACCCAGAGGATGCAGTTTCCAAAAATAGCTGTGAACTCAAACCTGGCCCTCGTTTTGTCTCTAGCAGCAATATCCAATCTGGCCATAAGGTGGCGACCTTACTCAAGAAAAAAAATGTGCCCGTCCTTGTGACTTGGTCTATGTTCCTTTTACCCTTAATTTCTCAACTTTTCTAACCTCAACTCTTTTCTCATCTCTAATGATAGCGTAGAATGGGTTTGAATTGTTTTTGCTTTTAAATTATGTTTTTACTTGCTATAAATCAGATGAGTGGAACAGTTTCTTTAAAAATTTGACTCTTTTTTTTTTTTTTTTGGTAACCTTGAACACTTCACTATAAAACCACCATTTTAGAAATGACAAAACAATTCTACAAAAGATTTTTTAAATGTGACCTGAAGTGCATTTTTTTTTTTCCTCAAAAATCAGTGACCCTCCTGCTACGGACATTCAGACATCCGTGCTGCCCAAATATGCTGGCCAGGTTACTTAAGCAAATGACAGCAGAGTTCAAAGACTTGCCAAGGACTTCCTATTGGTGTTTAATTCATTTGACTACCCTTGTCATTTAAGAGGCTGAGAGGGAGAGAGGGCTTATTTTCAACCAGCGATAAAATGTGTGTATGTGTTTGGAGGGCATGCAGGGGAGGAGAGATGGCACAGGGATGCAAATACTCTATTAATTCCCTCCAGTATTTATATTTAACAACTTAGGCTCACTAACAGGTGGCTCACACCCTTTTGGGGTACCTCAAAATCATGTCATCGCATGGAATTCTCATCGATCCAATTACGGTTTGACTTAAATGAATCAAGGGCCTTTGCGTGACGGTGAGGATTTCATGGGCATTAAGAAGCAAGCATACACTGACGTCCCCCCATGTGTCCAGCATCCTGCTAGCAGGTCGGGATGCTGCGTTGGAGGGCACCAAACACAGAGGGCATCACAGTGAGCTGATGGTTCAGAGCCTCGTCGGCCGAAGTTGGGAAGGCAGCCTGGTCCATCTCGGCCAGGACACAGGCTGTCCTGCCAAACAGCAGAGCCGCCAACAGGGCCTTAAAGCAAAACAGCAGATCCATGTCATTGGCTCAGTCACAGTACTAGTGGACTTGTACTCGCCATCAGCGCTGGCACGTAGATGTTCTGTAGACTGTGACACAGAGCCCCGGGCAGAGCGCGGCCCCGCGCCCCCCAGCACCGGGCCAGCAGCAGGATCCGCGGAACACACAGAACCCTGTTGCTCCTGGGACCTGTGGCCTTGTCCACCTGCTGCAGGACTGGTGGGACTGGAGGGGAGGGGGTGGTCAGCACCTGTTCTGCCACTGAGCAACTTTCACGGTCCTCAGCCGTTTCCATGAGCCTCAGTTTCCCCAAATGTAAAGCGGGAATTTGGGGCCCTCTCCCACAGGTCTGTCGTGAGGATGAGGGTATCCCTCCATTCATCCCAGAACCTGGGATCTGCCCTTTTATGACACTGACTGCCCAGGTCCCACCCTGCTCCTGTTACCTCTTCCCTGGCTGCCTCAGTTTCCCTGGAGGTTGCCTCTGTCCTTTCTTTTGTTTTCCCTGGACCCCAGACCCAAATATTTTCTCCAAAGCAGGCACCTCTGGGCCTACATACAACCTTCTAGCAAACATTATCTTGCTACCTCTTGTATCCATCCTGAGCTTCTCTCTACCCAAGTCTACTCAACTTGTGATGGCTTGATTGCTCCTACTTCTTCCTAAAATTCATTCCAGGCCCAAAGGCAGCCAGGATCCCAGTTCACCCTCTCTTGATAGGCAGCTGAATCTTTTACAAAGTTAATTTTTACAACTGATCTTTTCTTAAAGCAAGGGTTTTTATCTAGGCCCATGATTTGTGGATTGTTCTAAAATGACCTCCTGAAATTTCATGTAAAGCTTTATTTGTGGATGAGGTTTGTTTCTCCCCAGGGAGAAGAGCCATACCTATCATCAAAATTTTTCAAGAGTCTTTTCTTAAAAAGTTTAAGAACCACTGCCTCCAAGATCCTCTTTTCCCTACAGAAAATAGATATTTATTTTTTCTTTTTTAATTTATTTTCTGGTCTCCTACTTAACTTCACTTGGGAAAACTTCAGAAGGGGAGAATAGTAAGGAAGAATGATTTTAGGTGGCAAAACCATTTTGGGGAAGTAGATATAGTATGGGTTCACCCATTTCACAGATTTGGAAATAAGACCCAGAGACATAAAGTGAATGCCTGATCTAGGGTCATACAGCAAATTAGTGACAGCGTAGGGACCTGTCCAATTTGCTGCTGGCCCCAGGCCCTTTGCAGAGGCCTCCCATCCTCCTTCCAGACTCTGTATTACCCCAGGTGGGAATTTCCCTTCTCTTTCACCCAGGGCCTATACCAGACCAACAATGGCTCATCTTCTTGCAGATTCCTGGGCCAAAGTCACTCATTCCTGAAAGATAATCTTTTCAAAAATCTCAAATCTAGGGCCTTAAGCTTTAGAAAAACAAACCAAAGAATGCAGAAGGCCAGCCATGCCTGGAGTAGCAGCCTGGAGCCCCTCATCTGTGACTTCTCTGGGCCTCATTGTTGTTCCTCTTGGTCTTTCTTCCTTCTTTTCTTTTTTTCTTTCTTTCTTTCTTTCTTTCTTTCTTTCTTTCTTTCTTTCTTCTTTATTTCTTTTTTCTTCTTTCTTTCTTTTTCCTTTTTTTAAAAGATTTATTTATTTGAGAGAGAGAGGAGACAGAGAAGGAGGAGGGGAGAGGAAACAGAGAAGAGAGGAGAGTGAGTTTTGGGGAAAGCATGAAATCAGGACCTGGACACCCTCATGATACCCAGATGATAACTGTAAGCTTGCACTGTTGTCATGTGCATTTGCTTGAAAAGGAACTGTTAGAGGAATAGAAAATTAAATCTATTCAAAGCAACCTCAACCCCCTTATCCTCTAGAATATTCTTTTGTATTGTTATTGTACACCTAACTTTGCCTTTTAATCTTGAACTTTTCAGAAGATGACATGGAGTATTGGGAAAAGTACCAAACCAAAAGTCCAAGGTTTTAGTCTCAGCCCCAACTTCCACAGTCGGCACTTGGACAATAAGAACCGATTTTTTTTTTTTTTTTTTTTTTTAGATTTTATTTATTTATTTGAGAGAGAGGATGAGAGGGGAGAGAGAGAGCACATGAGAGGGGGAGGGTCAGAGGGAGAAGCAGACTCCCCGCCGAGCAGGGAGCCCGATGCGGGACTCGATCCCGGGACACGATCCCGGGACTCGATCCCGGGACTCCAGGATCATGACCTAAGCCGAAGGCAGTCGCTTAACCAACTGAGCCACCCAGGCGCCCCAATAAGAACCGATTTTATCAGTATCTACTAACTTTTCATCAACCAACCGATGGTGGGGGAGCCCTTTTGGAAATATATTTATTTTACCTTGGGGCAGAGCAGGTAAGAGGAGTTAATCTGCCGACACTCTGTGCGAGTACATGCACTTATATATGTCATGCTTGCTTTTTGTGATCTATCGCAAGCAGTAGCTGGAGCAAGAGACTAGCAGAGGTCAAAATGCTGTGCAAGACTGAATTAACTGACTGCTCTTATTACTAAATTCTTTATTCAAGTAAAAACCTCAAACAGCATGATCATTTTTCCTTTCCAAATAGCAAGTGACCAGCATTTGGATCACTTGCCTTCATGAATATGTCCGAAGAATATTACACCTAAGTCAAGATTTTGGTACAATTGTATCAATCTGGCTAACTTTCAGGAACATACCAATCAGCAGTCTGATTGCGGCAGGATCTTGGAAAATCTGACTTATGAGATGACAGAACCAAGCCTATTGATCTCTCGGAGCGTCTTTTGGGCTCTAAGAGTTGTAACTTTGGCAAAGTTGTCATTTTTGAGAAAAGAGGGAAGCGGCCTTGGTCTTGGGCAGTGGGGCAGGCCTGGGAGGGACTGGGGAGTCTGTGTGCTCACATGTAATGAAAGGAAACTGGGAGACAAAGGGAGGGGGCAAGACACTCATTCTTGGTTCCCTTACAACATCCTCACTATGCTATAATGAGTATCTCATTACCAGAGATCAATAGTCCAATTACTTAGGAGAGACTTCCCTCAAAAAATGTTGGGTTCCCAGAAAAATGTTGCAAGGTGCAATTTTTCATCATAACACATGTACATGATGTAATTTGTGTACATACTCAGGCATGATCTGTACAGTTTGCCACATATATGTTATTCACATGCAGTATTTCCCACGTTTTCCCAAAGCTGCCTTCTGTTATCCCCTTTTGGTGGTCAAGTTCAGGCTGAGTGGGTGATGCCTTAATTCATTACTACCTTTTATGTATGAGAGAAGGGGTGTGGTAAGCAGCCTTCCAGATGGCCCCAACAATCTTTACTTCTTGGTTTTCATGCCTTTGTATAGGTCCCTCCCACACTGAATAAGGCTGACCTGTGCCTGGCCAATGCCATGTTGTGGAAATAATGGTGTGGGACTTCGTAGGCTAGTTCATAAAAGACACTGTGACTTATGCCTTATGCTCTCACTGATCACTGACTCTGGGGGCAGTCAGCTGCCATGTTGTGAGGACATTCAAGCAGCGTTATGGAGAGGTCTATGTGGCAAGAAACTGAGGCTGCCTGTCAACAGCCATCTTGTGAGGGCACGATCTTGGAAGCGGATCTGTCAGCCCCAGTCAAGCCCTCAGAGGACTGCAGCCCCTACCAACATCTTGACTGAAACCTGATAAGAGATCCTGAGCCAGAACCACAGAGCTAAGCCTTCTTGGATCCCTGACCCTCAAAAACGTGTAATGTAATAAATGTTTATTGTGTTTACATTTGGGATAATCTATTATGCAGTTAGTGAGAGCCAGTGTTTGTTTATTGAGGTGAAATTCATATAACATAAAATTATCCAATTTGAAGTGAAGAATTCACTGGCAGTTAGTACTTTGCAGAGTTGCACAACTACCACTTCTAGCTGGTTCCAAAATATTTTCATCACTCGAAAGGAAACCCACACCCATTAAGCAGTTACTCCCCACCTTCCCTCCCCTCAGCCCCTGGCAACTACCAATCTGCTTTCTGTCTCTACAGATTTACTTATTCTGCATATTTCAAATGGATGAAATCATACAATATGTATCCTTTTGTGTCTGGATTCTTCCACAAAGCATAATGTTTTCAAGTTTCATCCATGTTGTAATATCTACCAGCACTTCATTCCTTTCATGACTGGATAATAATACTCCATCGTATGGATATAACACATTTTGTTTACCTACTCATTTATTGATACTCATTTTGGCTGTTTCTACCTTTTGGTTGCTGTGAATCTGTGTGTCCATGACCCTGAGTCCTTGTTTTCAATTCTTTTGGGGGTATACCCGGGCAAGGAATTGCAGGGTCATATGGTCATTTTCTGTCTAACTTTTTGAGGAGCCATCAGACTGTTTTCCACAGCAGCTGAACCATTTTACATTCCCACCAACAAAGAATGAGGGTTCCACTTTCTCCTTATCCTCGCAGACACTTGTGATTTTGTGATTTTTTTATTATAGCCATCCCAGAGGCTACGAGGTGCTATCTCCTTGTGGTTTTTATTTGCATTTCCCTAAGAGAGGAATATTATTCAAAATGTCAGCTATCAAAGTATGAATTTGGGCCTTAGGAGGAATGCCACATTGAGGTGAACTCATGAACTCATTAATCCACTCGCTCCTTGAACAAACACTCCTGTGCATCTTCTACAGAATAGGCCCCAGGTGCTGCCGAGATCTCAGAGGTCAGTAAGACGAGGTCTTTGCCCCCAAAGAGCTTGCAGGCCACTGGAGAAATGAGATGTTTAACTTTGCCTGAATTTCGAATTTCTTCTGACTGTGAGCAGTTTTGAAGGAGACGTGAGGAAGTGTTGGCAGACTTAACCTCACACAGATACAGGACTCGGGGGCGGGGGTGGGGGGAAGCCAGGAGCCAAGATTCTAAAAGTTCATGAGACAACATTGCCAGATTCACAGTTTTGTCCAGGGGCAGACCTTTCCAGGCCGAATGAATGAGCACATGCTTGTGGCAGTCCACCCCAGATCTCCCCCACCCCTTGGCATGTTCAGGTGCACCAGGGCTGGACTTGGCTTTCCCTGTGCTAGAAGACAGCCCAGTTGACAATACACCTGCTTAGCTTTAGAGTTGGGGCTGTCAGTGGGGGAGAGAGTTGTCTTTTTCGCTCATCAGCTCCCAGTTCTAAACCCTGAGCTTAGGCTTTGGATCAGGCTTCATTCAACTCACCCCTGCCATCAACACAGTCTTACACAAAGAATGGCCTCCTCCTATTCTGATGCTGCCATATTCCTGTTCATTCCTTTAGCTTAGACAGATTAGGAATTGTACGGTGTGCTTACGCTGAACTTAAACTTGGCATTTGACTGGCTTATACTGATCACTACCAGGCCTCCATTTGTCCCCTCTCCCCCTGGCTGGAGTCTATAGGTCCTGTACAGCTTGCCTATATATTTTATGACATAATCTGCTTCTGCTTGCTGGGTTTCCTTTTCTTGCCTTTCAAAATGATTCATTTCATCTTAACAAATGAATCTGAACTGCCTACAATGGGCAAGGCACTATGATCGTACTGAGGAGTCAGAAATTAATGAAGTCTGACATGGTCTCTGGCTTCACAGAGTTGACATGCTAAAATGGGATATAGCATTGAACACATTCATCCATTTGTTCCATTGGTTATTTATCCGACAAATATTTATTCTTACTGGGTAGTAGGCAGCATTCTAGGTGTAGGGAACACAGTGGTGAGCCAAATAGAATGGTCTTTGATAACAAGGAACTCGGTTATGGAGGAGATAGGAACTTAGTGCATAAACATGCCCATCATCTGCCCCTCCCTGTGTCTTCACTTCCTCCCTTACTCAGCTTAAATTCTGTGGCCAGGTATTATAATCACTACCTTAAATATGCCCTCAATTCCCTTGCCCTTCTCTTGTTTCAATGAACCTCTGGATTAGCCACATCTTTGCCTACTCCATTGAGTAGGACAAAGCTGGAGAAAAACACACAGCCACGTGGAGTGTTCTATCTTTAAAAGCTTGTTCACTGACCAGTAGTATGCCCTTCAAACTGACAAGTGATTGTACTGTATTTCTTAAGTCCAGTCATACCCTCTCTTTGCTAGGCAACTTCTGCATGCCCTGTTTCTCTCCCTAACCGTCCAGTATCTCTTCTCCATCCTCACTCTCTGACGATGATCTTGTGTGGTTTGTGGTACTTAGCTCCATTCCTCGTCTTCCAAGATCTTTCTTGGATTGCAGGAGGCAGAACGATTCAAAACTACATTTCCCAGACCCTCTTGCTAGCTGCTTTATCATTAGGTTCTGCCAAGAGGAGGCGTTGACCCTAGGTTGGAAGGCAGGAGATGGGGAGATGTCATTCTGGTTTTGGCTCCTGCAAACCTGCTGCTTACAGGTGCAGGCTCCAACAATCAGCATTTCTGGCGCCGATGAGAGGGTGGCTCCTGCTCAACCTTAGCAGTGGCTTTACTAGCCAATCAACAGTCCCCTCACAGGTACCACTTCTCCCATTGACATCTTTAGCTTTTCCAAGTCCTTGCATTACATTTCTCTGCTTGAGATGTTTCCTGTTTTCCAGATTGGACACTGACTAATAAACCTTGCTCCTTCTTCATTAAGAACATGGGAACGATCTGGAAAGGACTTCCCTATGTTCCCACCACCATGGCTGCTTGCCCACCACCGTGTGTGTGTGTGTGTGTGTGTGTGTGTTTGTGTGGGTACTCTGATTTCTCTCCTATTTCTAAGGACTGACTTTGCACAGTCCCACCTAAGGCCGATCTCTGCTTCTGATCTAGGTCCCATATCTTCCCTCTCATCAATTTCTCTGCCATGCGTCATCCATTGTTGCTTCTCTTCCCTATTATTCCCATAAGCAGAAATACATGCTGCCATGTCTCCCACATTCAAAGGAAATAAAACAATGGCAGAAATAAAACAAAAAGGAAATTCCTCTCCTGACAGCACTTCTCCCTCCAGATACCATTCCTTTTCTTTCCTTCCATTTAGAGAAAAATTCCTTGAAAGAGAGGTCTACAATGTCTCTTCCCTACTTCCCTCGAGCCCATTCCCGTGAGGCTTAGCCCCAAATACTCTGTGAAAATGCCCTTAACAAAGCTAATGACTTCCACAACCACTAAATGCAAAGGTTAATTCTTAGCTCTTCTCTTCTTTGACAAAGCAGCAGCATCGGGCACCTGGAGCCCCTCTCTTCCCTCAGGGGGCCTCCAGGACACCGCTGTTCCCACCATTCTGGCCATCTCTTCTCCGTCTCATTTCTCCAACCTCAAAGTGTGGATGTGTTCTGGACCTTAGTCTTTGGGCTTTTCCTTTTTTTCTGTCTACATTTAACTCATTTAGCCATTTCATCCACTGTGTTATGGCTTTAAATAGAGTCTATATGCTGACAACTCCTAAGTGTCTACATCCAGCCCATCTTTCTTTTGACCTGCAGCCTCTTTTGTCTAATTCTCCCCCTGATCTGTAGTCACTGAAAGATCAACATGCTCCTGTTGTTCCGTCCCTGACCAGTCCGTAGCCCACAGCCTTTCCTGTTCATCTCAGTAAATGGAAGCGCCCTCTACTCACTAAAGTCAATGCGACTGGAGTCTTCTTGATTCCTCTTTCCCACCCCTATCCAATCTATCAGGAAATCTTTTCACCTCTACCTTAAAAATATACACAGGGTTACATAAATTCAACTCTATTACTACTACTCTTGTTTAATCCACCCCCATCTGTCACCAGAATATTTTGAAAGCCTCCTAACAGGTGTCTGCCCGAGTGCCCCCCTGTTAAATCCTAAGGCAGATCATGTTACTCTGCTGATCAAAACCCAGCCATAGCTTCCTGTCTTATTCAGTGTAAAAGTCACATGAGTTATGGGGACCTTCCAAGCCCTACAGGGTCAGACCTCCATTACCTCTCTGCCTTCCCATCCCACTGCTCTTCTCACCCCTCTGCTCCAGCCACTCTGGCTTCTTTGTTGCTCTTTGCTCAGGGCCTTTGCACGTTCTGTCCGTCTGTCTGGAACATTTCCCCCAGGGATCCTTGTTTTGCTCCCTTATCTTTTAGGATCAAGATGTAAGCTCAGTTAGGCCTTCCCTGGGCACCCTATTTAAAACCGCAAACTTGGGCCACCTGGGTGGCTCAGTTGTTAAGCATCTGCCTTTGGCTCAGGTCATGATCCCAGGGTCCTGGGATCGAGTCCCACATCGGGCTCCCTGCTCAGTGGGAAGCCTGCTTCTCCCTCTCCCACTCCCCCTGCTCGTATTCCTTCTCTTGCTTTGTCTCTCTCTGTCAAATAAATAAATAAAATCTTTAAAAAAAAATTAAAAAATAAAACCACAAACTCCACCCCCAGCACCCTCCATCCTCTTTTTCTGCTTTCTTTTTCTCTGTCACACTGATTACACCCTAACATACTATGTAGTTTACCTATGTAATCAGACCTGCTTCTTCTACTAGGATGTAAGGTCTGTGAAGGTAGGGTCTTTTCTGCAGTTTACTGCTTTATCTACAGTTCATAACACAGTGCATAGCACCTAAGAGGTCCTCAATAAATGATTGTGAATCATTAGCATAAGTGCCCTCAAGCAAAAGAAAAGAGTGTCGAGAGAGAATCACAATGAGAAACCAATCTAGATGCAGGGGGAATGGTAGGGAGGAGTCTAGCCTCTCGGAGAAGTGGCTTTTGGGCTAAGACCTTCTAGAAGCATGAGCATGGCCAGTTAGGAGTGTGGGTTGGGGGTGGGGGAAGTAGCCTGTTCAACTATTTTTGTTTGCCAGGGACTAAGAGGTTTCCTCAGGGGTAAAAGGCAAGTGCCAGGCAAACCAGGACATGTTGGTCGCTCTAGAGGAGAAGGAAGACTGTCCTGAGCACAAGCTGGGACAAGTGGAAATGCCTGCTGGGGAGGCCCCAGGGGCCAGGCTGGGCAGGAATTGTAGGCTGGGCCAGCACATGGTTTCTATTGTCTGTGTAATGGGAAGCCACCAGAGGGTCTTTTAAAAAATCCTTTCTAGCTCTTCTGGGAGAATGAGCTGGAAGGCCAGTAAAAGTGCAATGTGGAGGCTTGTTATCTTCTGGTAATAAGGGTTATGAAAAGGGGTCTGGGTTTTATGAACTTCAAGTCAGAGTCAGTCTAGGCCCTTGCGGGGCGGCGGGTGGGGTGGGTGGGGTGGGGAGGCGGCAGGCTTACGTTATTGTTACCTTGTCTCTTGGGGTTGGACAGAGTGGGCAGACTGGGACCTACCTAATTTCAGTTAATATAGGCACTTACTGTGAATTACTAAGTGGGTGAGATCGGAGTGGTTTCTTGATAAAGAGAGAGCCTGTCAAGGGGGATTTCTGAACCATTTTCTACATCAAATCAATAGAGGTGTTAATCCTCAATCTAGATAACAGAATAATTCAATTGCAGACTTTGGCTTTAAACCCCACTGCAGATTAACCAACTGTCAAGGACCTCAGCCGCCAACGGACAGGTCTGGATGATGAAGAATGCCAGACTCTTATGGCAAGACAGTGGACGTTGCAGGCCTGACTCCCCGCTGTGGGCGCAGGGGCAGTGCCTTGAACTCCTGGATGGCCCCGGGGACCTTACCGCCTTCTGTGGTCATTGTACACCTGGGGCTGGAAGAAACCCACTCTGCACCCGATTGTAGGCGAAATCTCCTGGTCTGGACTCTTTCAGACATAAGCTGTGATCGAGGAAGAGAGACTGGCAGACAGAAAAGCATCATCCACATAGTTTTGTCCTTTTAAAAATAAATTTTTAAACAGGATGAGAACATTAATAAGCTTCTTGAAAATAAAGTTGACCCTAACACTCTCATAAAGTTTGATTATTCTTGTGTAATCCCTCCTGGTATTTTCCTATGGGAATTTATCTATTAACATAATCTCTAAAAAAAAATGTCTGCCCTCATCAAGATAAAAAGCTTCTGCACAGCAAAGGAAATAGTCAACAAAACCAAAAGACAGCCGACAGAATGGGAGAAGATATTTGCAAATGACATATCAGATAAAGGGCTAGTATCCAAAATCTATAAAGAACTTATCAAACTCAACACCCAAAGAACAAATGATCCAATCAAAAACGGGCAGAAAACATGAACAGACATTTCTGGAAAGAAGACATCCAAATGGCCAACAGACACATGAAAAAGTGTTCAACATCAGCATCAGGGAAATCCAAATCAAAACCTCAATGAGATACCACTTCATGCCAGTCAGAATGGCTAAAATTAACAAGTCAGGAAACGGCAGATGTTGGCGAGGATGCGGAGAAAGGGGAACTCTCCTACGCTGTTGGTGGGAATGCAAGCTGGTGCAGCCACTCTGGAAAACAGTATGGAGGTTCCTCAAAAAGTTGAAAATAGAGCTATCCTACAACCCAGCAACTGCACTACTGGGTATTTACCCCAAAGATACAAATGTAGTGATCCAAAGGGGTACATGCACCTCAATGTTTATAGCAGCAATGTCCACAATAACCAAACTGTGGAAAGAGCCCAGATGTCCATCAACAGATGAATGGATAAAGAAGATGTGGTGTATATATACAATGGAATATTATGCAGCCATCAAAAAATTAAATCTTGCCATTTGCAACCACGCGGATGGAGCTAGAGGGTATTATGCTAAGGAAAATAAGTCAATCAGAGAAAGACAAGTATCATATGATCTCACTGATATGAGGAATTTGAGAAACAAGACAGAGGATCATAGGGGAAGGGAGGAAAAAATGAAACAAGATGAAACCAGAAAGGGAGACAAACCATAAGAGACTCTTAATCAGAAGGGGGGAAATCGGAGGGGGAGACGAACCATGAGAGACGATGGACTCTGAAAAACAAACTGAGGGTTCTAGAAGGGAGGGGGGTGGGAGGATGGGTTAGCCTGGTGATGGGTATTAAAGAGGGCATGTTCTGCATGGAGCACTGGGTGTTATGCACAAACAATGAATCATGGAACACTACATCAAAAACTAATGATGTAATGTATGGTGATTAACATAACAAAAAATTTTTAAAAAAAGAGACTCTTAATCTCAGGAAACAAACTGAGGGTTGCTGGAGTGGTGGGGGGTGGGAGGGATGGGGTGGCTGGGTGATGGACACTGGGGAGAGTATGTGCTATGGTGAGCACTGTGAATTGTGTAAGACTATTGAATCACAGATCTGTACCTCTGAAACAAAGAATACATTATATGTTAAAAAAAAAAAAAAGATAGTAGGAAGGGAAAAATGAAGCTGGGGGAAATCGGAGGGGGAGATGAACCATGAGAGACTATGGACTCTGAGAAACAAACTGAGGGTTCTAGAGGGGAGGGGAGTGGGGGGATGGGTTAGCCCAGTGGTGGGTATTAAAGAGGGCACGTATTGCATGGAGCACTGGGTGTTATACACAAACAATGAATCATGGAACGCTACATCAAAAACTAATGATGTAAAAAAAAAATGTGCCCTGAATTTTTATAATTATATATTTCAATTAATCATTCAAAGAGGTTAACAAAGAAGGAGGGGAATATACAAACCCCAGGACAAAGAGGGCTTTTTTTCCCTAATTATATGCATAATATTGCAATGAATGTCTTTGTGCAAAACATTTTTGTTCTTTTATATTATTTCCATAAGATAAACTCCCAGAAGTAGATCAAAATTGAAATATTTGAATGCGTTATGATTTTTCATACACAGTACCAAATGATTTCCCAAATCCCAAAACCCAAAGTATTGTGTTAATTTGCACTTCCACCTATAATGTTTATGTATATAAATCTCAGAGGGATAAATATTATCTTTTTTTTAGTTTTATGGGTTAATAAGTATGACAATATGTCTTTGTTTTGCTTTTATTTCCTTGATTATTGATGAGATAATTGAATATTTTTCCATATGATTTTTTTCTGTTTCTTTTTTTATTAGTTGCTTGCTCTCTGTGGCTCCTGAACGAGCTTTAGCTTGCTCTTCTGTAAAATGGGGACACCAGCAGTATTACTTTGTAGGATTTTTGTGAGGGTTAAATAATCAAGCAGGATTCGATAGTGGTTGCAAGCTTAGCTTGGATGTCATCAGCCTGGCTCTGACATTTGGAAGCTGATCGGGGGTGGCATGATCACACTGTCAAGAGTGAGGGGACTTGGAGTTATGGTTGTCGCCATTTTTGGAAAATACTATCTGTCACATTATCATTTTCATCTTTAACTAAGCCTCTAATTACACAAACTATGCAGCCTATTAAAACATGAAAGTTGAAACTAAAGTCCCTTTTGACCAGCACTTCAATGCCAATCTCCTTTCCAAAGGTGACCATCATCATTTGTTTCGTGGATGTCGTTCGTGTATGCATACATACGCACACATACACACACGCCCACCCACATCCAGGGAAAGTCTGTAGTGGGTTTCTATGTTTCACATAAATAGTATCATACTGTATGTATATCATTTTAACATGTTTTTCACTCAATATGTCTAGAGACGGCATTATGTCCTACACTGAGATCTATTCTACCCTTTTGCATCAGTGGATAGTATAGATAGAACATAATTTATTGAATAATTCCTTTAGTTGCCAGCAGAGAATGAGAATGTCCTTTTTCAGGTTCTCTCTGACAGTTACAAACAATGGTTTCAGTTTTTGCCAGTCAGATTGGTAAAAAGGACATGATGATTGCTTTACTTCGCATTTCTCTGATTATCAGAGAAATATTTATTTCTTTTCATAAGTTTATGGGCCATTTGCTTTTCTTATGTAAATTGCTTACACTTTTTAAAAAATATACTTTGCTCTCTTCAGTTGGTCATTTAAACATTAATTTACAGGAGTTTCTTGATATACTACTATTCCTTTGTTGCAAAATTATTCTCCCAGCTTTCACTCATCTTTTTAACTTTGTTTACGGTCTTTTATTGCATAGAATTTTCTTATTTTGATGTAATCAATTTTATCAATTGTTTAGTTTAAGGTTTAGTTTTGCGTGTTTTCAAAATATTTGTTTAAAAGCTTTTTGTACCTCTAAAATATTCCCCTTTAATACTAATACTTTTATAAATTTTGATCTATAATTCATTTAGGATTTAGTTTTATGAATGTGTGACTTAGGTTTTAATGGACAGTTGTTCCAATCCCATTTATTGAATTCTTTCCCCACTGATTTGAAATAGTATCCTGACTGCATGCTGAATTCCTATATATGCAGATATGCTTCCAGACTTTTCATTGTGTTACATTGATCTATTTGCTTACTCTTGTGATGATACCAGTTTTTAGAACTATAGCTTTCTAATTTATTTTTCTCCTTCTCCTTATTGCTGTTCTTCAAATTTGTCTTGGCTGTTCTTTCCTGTTCAGTCTTCCCTATGAACTTGGAATCAACTTCTCAAGAGCTTTTGATTAGCAATGCATTGAATTTAATAACTAATTTGGGGAGACTGAACAAATAATATTCTATTTGCTAATTTTGTCATTTTCTTCTTTCTCCTGCTTCCTATCCCCTCACTGGAGCATGCCATTTACAAAGCAGCCACAAGGTGGGTGTAAGGGCAAAGAAGGTGAAGCTCAGTTCCATCTTGAGATGCCTGGTAAGAGACTCAGAGAGGAGGATGAGTGTGCTGGTTGGAAGGAGGTTGGAATTATCTATAAGGAATACCTTATACTTTGTTTAGCTTTCAAAAATTTCACTTCTATGATTTCCCTTGGAACAGTGATATTTCCCCATTTTATAGATGAAAAATGAAACCCAGAGAAGTGAAATGGTTTCTCAAGGCTCTGCAACCAGGATGGTCGCATGCAGAGCCCACATTCTCCCACAGCAAGCCGACTGCTCTTTCCATCGCATCCCACAGCAAATTTCAGATTTCCCTTTTCCACGGTATCTGAATGGAATACAAAATGCATGGAAACTAAAATCCAAAGCAACAGCCGAAGAACGCATGCAGGGCCATCAGCCCTGTGTTCAAAATCTTAGCGTCATTTAGCAAGTACCATAGGCAAGTGGAATCAAACAAAGGCCTTCCCCACATCTTTTCTGGTCTCCAGGTTACCCTGTGGCCTGGCAGCAGTAGGTGCTGGAGTAGGTGCTGGATAATCTGTTGAGTGAATTGGGGAACGGTCTGGCCCCTGGAGAGAAGGAAAAGGAGGTTCGGAACTATTAGGGCAGGAGACCCAAACCCAGATCAAGTCACCTCCCTGCATGGCGACTGCTGTCCATTCAAACCCCTGGCTGTGGGCTATGGACATTTTTGGTGGCTGTGGCCTGTGCACCTCCCTCTGTGTCCCTACTCAAGGGTCAAGGAGGTCCCGGACAACAGCTGTATGTCTTGCCCATCTCCATGGTCCTGAGATACCTGTACTTCATATCACAGATCCAACATAGCCACTCAATATTCAATACTTTCCCATAACCGTCCTTATAAAGAAGGTCCGTCTTATTTCCTTGCCCAAACCGCCCATTGCAACTCCTTCTTGTTAGTGTGATATTCCTCCACCCCTTTCTTCTACCCCTGGGATTCCCACATTATGTGATATCCATCCTTTGTCCCTAGTTTCTGTTCTGGTTTTGGAAAGTGCTGTTCAAGGCCCTTCACAATTACCAATCCGTTGCCCATGACCTACAGACTAATTGTTCATAGAGTAGCAGATACACTTCCATGGCAGGTCACCAGCTATTTACCTGTCACTGTAGAACTGTTCTACTTTCCTTATCACAGCAGAATTTATTGATTTCATCTTGTGCTTGCCCAGGCAGATCTCCCCTTATCTCAGTGTCAGGAAGGATAGGAGACCGTATTATTGTTCCAAATGTCGGCTGCCCTTCCCTGGGACGGAAGGAAGCATTCTCTCTCCTTGCCCCGTTGATGTCACACTTGCCCAGCTTACTTGTTTTGGCCAGTGTATGTGAATGGGAAGAGGACGTGTTCCTCCTAGGTGGTAGTACTAGGAGCCAGCATTTGTTCTAGTACATTCCCTTTCCTTCTGCCATAAGCAGCAGTGACATTCCAAATAGAGGCCACTCTGTCCCTCTGAGTCCCAGAATGACGATAACAAGCAGATGTGCAGCCGACATATAACAAATGTTGTGTATTATGAGCAAGAAATACACTTTTGTTGTAAGGTTTTGGGGTGGTTTATTCCTGCAGCATGGTGGTAGGCAGAAGGACTAACTCCCTTCCTCATGGTCGCAGAGAGGGGAGGCCGTTTCTTCCATTCTGTGGGAGTGAAACAACGTAGTAGAGACCCACCAGCCTCCTTCCTGGAGGAGGAGATACGCCTCATCTGATTGGTTATGGGGGAGAGGGGCTGGCTCTTTCCAGGCTCCTGTCAGGATCTGTCTGTCTATAGGGAATTGGCATCTGCATGCAGCTGTGTGGTGACTCCCAGGGACAGGCCCTGTGGAGTTGGCCTGTGGTCCTGTGGTGTCCAGTGGTGCCAGTGAGTTGGCTGGCAAAATATTAAGAAGTCTTGTGGGAAAACACCTAAACCAGCCCAGCTTTTATTAATGAAAAGATGATAATTTAACCTCTATGTATGTGGTCCTGTGTCTAGCTCTCAAATCTGAACTAGGAAACAGTGGTATTGTATATTTGCCCCCTGAGACTCCAATATACAGCATTTATGTGGTCCCACTCTAGTCCCTCATCTTATCATATAGTTTCAGTGACGTCCCCAAAGCTGTTCCTGGGGGATCTGTGGGCCATCCAGAAACACTAGAGGGCACAGCCTGGCAAGCCAAAGATGATTTGAGGAAGCTGTTACTATCCTGACTGCAGGAGAGAAGGACCTGCCCATGCAGGGGATCATAGGGCTTCTGCTTATGATGCGTGAAAACTCAGAAGTCATTGTTTGTCTGACTTTCCATGACATCCCTCAGCAAACTGCCTCAATGACTCAAAATAGGGACTCAGTCTGTGGTTGAAGACATCCTGGAATGCACCTCTGGTCTACACCTCTTGGCTCAGGTCCATTCAGTTAGAAAATCCATTCATGTCATCTACCTCACTCAGCAATAACACTTCCCTCCCTCCAAGGAACTAACTCAGGAAGACTGAAGGGTGGTGGAAATAGACCACTCCATGACACCCTCCACCCCAAGCTACCAAAGCTATTGGTGTAGGTTGTTCCACTGGGAGACAATAATAGCTTTCACTAGCATTAAATATATGTTTCATGTCAAAAAATGAGAACTAGAGAGGTCATGTGACTCGTTGAAGGTCACACACCTATTGTTTCTGTGCCTCCTTTCAAACCAAATAATAACTGTGACAGTTCATTGCATGATTCCTATGGGTTCAACCCTATGCTAACTTTTTGCCATATATTATCTTGTTTAATTCTTATGCCAGCTATGTGAAGTGAGTCTTATTATTATTAATTTAAGGATGAGGAAACTGAGACTCAGAGAATTTTCATAGCTTGCTTGAAATCTGATTCCATAATTGATCCTATGACCCATTCTATACAGTTGTATTATAAAATTTAGTGTCATAAAATTACAATACTGTATTATAAAACTCAGAAATTGAGTCTGGGAGCTGCTCTGTACCTTGCATGTGGGAATTCAGATCCTACACAACCAAAAAGAGATTTGAGAATGTCAGAATGTCAGAGCTAGAAGGCATGATCAAATGCAGGCCATTGCGGGGCCTCCCCCCAACCCCACTACCACGATGCTAAGTGTGCACGCGCACACACACAGAGCACAGATTTTCACTGCCATCTGCCATAGAGAAAAAGATTCTCAGGGAGCCAACAGAGCTCCATCCTGTTCCCATGCTGATCTTTACCTCCTGACTAAGAAAGAGGTCTATTCAGATTTATTTACCCGTAGTGAGACAACACCTGAGAACCAGAGACAGTTAGCTTTGGTTGAGATGTCTAATTTTAAAAAGCAAATAGTGGCTGGCCAACTACAATGTTCTTCCCTCTCACATCTTTGTTAAAAAGATAAATGCTGTAATACTCACCACTTAGGGGCTTTTATTGTTCAACGTAATACCACAAGATTGATCAAATAAGTTAACATCCCATTTTGATGGTCTCATCTGGTGGGAATAATGGTGTTCACATGACAATGTAAATAAGAAAAAAACAGGCAGTGCAGAATGCTTCCTTCATGTTGTTCACAGATGAGTACCAATTCCACGTTATATTTTTATCTTGATGCAATTAAAAGTTATACAAAAGTTGAAAGCAGAGAAAAACGAGCTTTATTTTCCTGACCGATTTGAGTATAAATCGCCACTCTGATGCCCATTAGCAGCGAAACCTTATTTGCATTTCCTACAAACCAGGATATTTTTTTACATAAACACAATACAACCATCAAAATCAGGAAATGAACATTGGTACATTGTTACCATCTAACCCCCAGCCCTCAATCGCCTTTTGCCACCTGTCTCATTTAGGTTCTTTATAGAAAATTACATTTAGTTGTCATGCATCTTGGAGTTTTTTGTCATTTGGAACAATTCCTCAGTCTTTCCTTCACTTCAATGACTTTGACATGTTTGAATGTTATAGATCAGTTATATGGTAGAGCATCTCTCAATTTACATTTATTTGATGTTTCCTTATGGTTAGATCCAGGGTATACATCACTGGTAGGAGCATCACCGAAGTGATGCTGTATTCTCCTCATTGCATCCCATCTGGTGGCGCTTGATTCTGTGCTCACCATGCTCACTGTGATCTCGGATTAAGGGGGCCTCTGCCAAGCTCTTCCCCCGTAGTTACTCTGTTTCCCTTTATACTTAATGAGAATACTGTTGAGAAACACTTGGGAACTATGTAAATATTCCACTTCTCATTGAATATTCTATTCACTCATTCGTTTGTTTGTTTCTATTGTATGGACTCTCTGTTTCCTATTTTATTCAATGGGTTGTAATCCATCATAATCATGACTTATTGGATGCTCAAATTCTCCCCAATTTGGCCAGAGGGAGTGCCACTCACTGGTTTCCATTTCCTTGAGCATTTGTTTATTGTCTTTTGAGCAGGTTCATTCTTGAGCATTTCTTCAAGGAACACTGGGTCCTTTTACTGGAAGATGGTATTCCGAAGACTGGCTCTGAGCTCTAGATGTGCTCATTGCTATTTCAGTCTTCTGAGTGGTCAGAGTAGGGAGTATATGTATGTCTATACAAACTTAGAAATATTCATACATATGTAGGAATAGATGGAGACATAGATGTAAATGTGTCACATTTTGGTTCTGTAAATATTGATAATTTATTAATCATCCATATCAATCCTATGTCATTCTTATCTGTATCTACACCTATTGGGAAAAAAAAAACATAGTTCATAACAATACCTCCATTTTAAATTTAATACCACAGAGTTCATTTTAATAGCTTTTTACTTTCCATATTTGTAACTCCCTTCTCTGACAGTGAGGGACCTGACTCCTGTTGTCCTTAATATAGTTACTTACTTGCTCAGTCATCCTGTAGTAACCAGTTTCCCCATAGCCACCAGCACCCCTTTCCTGGTGGGATGCCCCCTTAGCCCCACTCAGACCCAGACTCCCTGCTCTGGGCTACCACGCTTCCCTCCTCTCTCCATCCTCCCTGGTGTGGACACCTGCTTCGCTGGACCCTACCTAATGGATTTAGGAAGAAATTGTTCAGGAAAGGAAGGAAAGACATTAGAAATAGCACTTATTTTTTTGCAAGATAAAGGAGAGGAGGGCTCTTCCACCTTAACACTGTATTATTTGAATATTTGTAATGGTGAGTACTTGGACTGGCTTAGAGTTGAAGGGAATCAATCTGGGAATGACACCCTGATAATTTTACACCAAAAAACTGTTCCCAAGGAGATCATCTTTGTTCAAAGACAGCCTCAACAAGCTGTGATGACCTAAACCAGAAATGGTAAAAGCAATTTGTGAATAAAGACCCTGTGAGGGGGGCGCCTGGGTGGCTCAGTTGGTTAAGCGACTGCCTTCGGCTCAGGTCATGATCCTGGAGTCCCTGCATCGAGTCCCGCATCGGGCTCCCTGCTCGGCGGGGAGTCTGCTTCTCCCTCTGACCCTCCCCCGTCTCATGTACTCGCTCTCTCTCATTCTCTCTCTCTCAAATAAATAAATAAAATCTTAAAAAAAAAAAAAAAAAGACCCTGTGAGGATGTCTCTGTGATTTGTCCTTCCGACTTGGTGGGGAGGGGTGTCTGTGCAGTGGGTGGGAAGTGTGCTTAGCGGGATTGGGCTCTGGGTTCTAATCCTGATTGCACAGCCCATTCAGGGAGGCGGGGAGACAGACTGTGAACTGCTGAGTGTCAGTCTTGTGAGAAACACCTGATCATCTCTAGATCCCCTTACAGTGAGGCAGCCCAGGATTCCTGCACACAGTATATTTATCACACTGTCCACCCACCCTCCTCAGGGGCAAGGACCAAGCCTCACTGTCATCTTCACTGTGCCCAGCCGGGTCCGGCAAATGGAGGCGTCCCGTCGGCCTTTGTGGGTGAGTGAGCGCCCAGGCGAAAGGCCCCAGGCTGGCCGGGTCTCCCTCTTTGGAAGCATCCACTGCTCGCCCCGCCGAGCGCTCCCTCCCAGATCGCGTTGCTGGGAAGTCACGCTTCTTAGGAGTGCTAGTGCACAGCAAGGGCGTCCGTCCAGCCCATCCCTCATAAAAAGCCCCGATTCCCCGATAAGGAGAGGAAGTGACTGCTGCAGGAATTTGATCTGTGATAACCCGTCCTGCCACTCGTGCTGGACTGGGCTGTACATCCGCACTGCGCAGCTGCTTGTCGCACGGGGGCCGCCTCCCGCAGCCTCTCAAGGAATGTGTGTCCAATACTTGGTGCTGAAAGGCTGGGAGGAGAAACAGAGCCCAGGACGTGTCAGGGCGGATGGCTCCCCGTGACGGAAAGGGCGTGATCCTCAGGCGGGCAGCAAGTGGCGGCCGGGGTCGTGGGGAAGAATGCAGAGAGAATTAGGAGGAGCTCTTGCTTCCCTGGGCATAATTGTTTTGAAGAAATACAAAATCCATCTTTTTTTTTGAAACATTTCATATCCGTTTCCCTCGAATATTTCAACCTGGCCTCCACTAAAACTGAGTTGTAAATAAGCACAGCTAGCATGTGTCTCGTGCTCATTGGTGAACTTTGTAAAGAGCACTGGCCCTGCCGAGATGCCGAAATGGTCTATCATCTAAGTCTGTTAAGACAGCTGTCAAAGGACCCAGATTTCTCCAGTTAGCTGTGGGGTCGGGGGAGCACATTTTCAGAAGTAAAGAGCCAGGTGGTTGACTCCTATTCTTGCTGGAGGAGGGGAAAGTGTAGATTGCTCAAAAATACCCAGACAGGCATCCCACCGATTCATTTGGATAATTTGTGAGTGGAAAGAGCTTTGGGTTAAGTGAGGGAAGATCTGGTGTCTGCTTCAGTTTTGCCATCTACCATTTCTGTCCCGACAAAGGAAGACCTGCCTCTGAGTCTTGGATCTGTCCATCTGTACAATAGATATCCTACTATTATGCGGTTCAGTATGAAAGTGCTTTGTAAATGGCCAAGGGCTATAAGTATGCTGAAAGTATTACTATTGGTGACTTCTCTTTTAAAATACTCATGCTCCTGGAAGATTAAACCTATTATCATTCACATCTAAGTGTTAATTGCGTTAGCCGAAAGCAATAGCATTCTCCAGATTTCTCACTGTAATTAGCAGTGGAAAAAAGAGAATTTTATTTCAGATCGAGCTCCTACTCTCACACCACCAGTTGATGGGGAAAGGGGGTCTAGAGCTGGGCAGGTGCGGGGGCATCTACAATATAATGATGTAGGGTTTCCGTAGATGATCTGTGGGCATAACATTCTTGGATTCTATGGTGTAGGCTATGATAGCAAAATATGCCGTAGGAAATGAACTACTGTCTGGTATAAGATATGCTATTATCTTGAATTATTACCTAAAAGGAATTAGAAATATTGCCCATGAAGTGGTAATTCGAGGCTGAACTGAGGACAGATAATTAGTGTGATTTGTAGCATCTGCAGCACAAAGCACTGTGCCCGGTGCACAGTTAAGTGTTTATGTATCATAGAGACCGTGTTTATACGTGTGAGCTGCATTAAAAGCAAGAAAAAAAGTCAACTTTTCTGCTTGTGCCACTGATGTGTTATGGGTTCATCAGTCTGTTTATCAGAGATTCTCCTTGTTAATTTTTTTAGGTGCAAAGAAGTATGTAAATGGTAAAGAAGAAACAATCTAAATATTTAATCATAAGATATTGGCTAAGCAAATGTAGGTATATGTAAATAAATGGAGTCTCACGCAGCCATTTAATGAAGATGATGTACATTGGCATAAAAATATGCATATTACATTGTTACGTTTAAAAAGACAGGTTACTAAACAGGTCTTATAGCATGGAAAAAAGTCCAGAAGACTTACACACCAAAATGCTTACCAAGGTTATATATCTTCATGGTAGGGGTAAAGGTTTGTAAAAGAAATTTCTCTTTCACTTTTTCTTTTGCTTTTTGAAAGAGTTTCATTGAGATATAATTCACATACGACATCACTCAGCCATTTAAAATGTATAATCTGGTGCTTTTTAGGAAAGTCATAAAGCTGTGCAACTTTAGAACATTTCCAACACCACAAAAAACAACCTCACATCCTTTAGCTGTCCTCACCTCCACCCATCCCCTTGTAACCACTAATCTACTTTCTGTCTCTATAGGTTTGCAAACACCCTCCTAATTTATATTCTAAATTCAAATTTATATATTAAATTCACCTTTCATTGGAACTCAATGAGGGTCATCCAGTGACCAAGTTTCAAAGCAACCATTCATAACTTAACTGTTTCCTCTGGACCAAAACCACGAACCAAAGTCGCATTTCTTACTATGGGTGGTTTTAGACTTGACAGTAAAGCTGCTTAGCATGTGGGTTGAGGAGTGAAGAACCTAAGCTTCCTTTGATTTTGTATGGTTCTCTCATCCCTGGCTGGAAACAGAGCCTTATAACTTCTAGCTTCTTTTATTTCTGATCTGGGATCTCTTTTCTTTTCTTTTCTTTTCTTTCCTTTCCTTTCCTTTCCTTTTCTTTTCTTTTCTTTTCTTTTCTTTTCTTTTCTTTTCTTTTCTTTTCTTTTCTTTTCTTTTCTTTTCCTTTCTTTCTTTCTTTCTTTCTTTCTTTCTTTCTTTCTTTCTTTCTTTCTTTCTTTCTTTTTTTTGGAGAAGAACTGAGATATGACTGCAACCTTCACCCTTGACGTAACACCCATTTCCATGCTGTGGCTTGCACAGCCTTATTTTTCATCAGGAATCACTGGATTGAAGTCAAACTCAAATTCCCAAAACTCAACTGGGTCAACTCACATCAGAAATATTCGCTTTATTCATGTTTTTGAAATGATGTGTCACCTGGATCTTAGGTATTAGAAATGGAGTTTTATAACCAAGGAAATAGGGCGATTTTTTTTTTAAGTTTTTAAATATTTATTTATTTAGAGAGAGCAGGTGAGGGGCAGGGAGGGGCAGAGGGAGAGAAAATCTTAACAGGGGCTTGATCTCACAACCCTCAGATCACGACCTAAGCTGAAATCAAGAGTCGGATGCTTAACCCACTGAGCCACTCAGTGGGTGCTTTTTTAAAAAGTAGTTGCCTGTTTCCTAAAGTTCAGGTATTTCATATGTATGAATTCATTACTCTAATATTTATTAATCATTTCCTATGTAGAGAGCCCTGAGTTAAGTGCTCAGTTATACAAAGAAATGTAATCCTGAATGAAATAAACTTACAATTTGAAACAAACTTATAAAAGACCTCCAGTCTTTGGATAACATATTCCTTTCCTAATTTACACTATTTAGGAGATCAGTCTCCTCAACTGTAATGACAACCAACGTTAAGTCCTTCTAGGTAACACAACAAACATGAAGTTGAACCATATAAAGTCACCAAAATTCTACAGTTTTTGACATACAAAAATGGCAGTTTCAAATGGCTCAATCTAATAGAAAAATGAAAAACTTGCAGTAAATAGTGATAGCAAGTGCTTACTATTTTCCCACATTGAGCTTAAACTATTTTATAGACATAATCTCGTTTAGTCTTACAACAACCCCACGAGACAAGGAGTATTTTGATCTCCATTTAATTAATTAATTAATTATTTATTTATTTTAAAGATTTTATTTTTAAGTAATCTCTACACCCAACATGGGGCTTGAACTCACAACCCCAAGATCAAGAGTTGCACCCTCCACTGACTGAGCAGACCAGGCGCCCCTTGACCTCCATTTTATAGATGAGAAAACAGTCTCAGAAAGATTCGGTAATCAGCTCAAGTTCATAGGGTCAATAAGGTCTTATTGCATGATACACAAAAAACTCTGTGTGACCCAAAAAGACTATGCTCTCAAATATTGTACTAAAGAAAACATTAAAGGAATTGGAGACAAAGTAATGGCTAAGTAATAGAGAAATTCTTATCCAAGTGTCTGCTGTATAGAGCGTGCTTAGTAAAATCGGAGGGTGGAGAAAGGAATGACGAATGTTAATAAAAAATACCCAAGTATGAAAACCCTTCCTTATCTTTCTTTTATATTCCAAAAGGTACAGATCATTGTCCCCTCACACTGTAACATCTCCCAGTGGGCACCATCTCCATCTGATTTTGTTTCCAGAAGTTCTGCAAAACACTCCACTCAATTCCCCTTTAGTGAGTAATCTCTGATCGCTACCAGGAATCTTCAACCTGTTGGACCAGAATCGTGTTTCCATAGTAAGCTCTTCTCTTTCCAACAGGCCTCAGGCAGTCCCAGGATCCAACCATAAACTAGTTAAGGGATGAGATATAAGCTCATGGAAATTAACTAGCAGTATGAAACATCAGTAGAAGAGATATGTGGTCTATGAGTGGGTCCCATCTTGACTAATACATTCTAGTCAGAATTCTACTGCATCAGGGCACCTGGGTGGCTCAGTCCATTAAGCGTCCAACTCTTGATCTCAGCTCCTGTCTTGATCTCAGGGTTGTGAGTTCAAGCCCCTACTTAAAAAAAAAAAAAATCTACTGCATCAATGATTCAGGCAGTCTTTGGGCAGAGGCGATCTGCTCGGTAGGATACCTCTGCGTTTACTAACAACGGTCAACAACTGATAAAACACCAATGTGTGAACCACTTGACTCCATCTTGTGATGAATACACTTTCCCGAAGTTCTGACATTGTAATCCACCACTCTCTAAGTTTTGCTCGCAAGATTTGTGCTGGCAACTGCTCCTGCAGCTATTTCAGAATTCTGACATCTATCAATGCTCTTTGGGCAATGGAATGCTACAAGTCGTTCTCGTAAGTCATTGGTACCAAAGGGCAATGTTGAGTTCTTGCAAAGTATGGTGGGAAGAGCATCTCGAAGATGCCCATAAATGCTATCAGGCACTGCCTGCTACATGAGCGAACCATTCAGGGAGAGGAGAGATACAGAGGAGTGTGACAGGGGCTTGAGCATGTGCAGGATAACTAAAATTAGTTTCCAATCTGAGATCCTCATTTCTGCCTTCTCTGGAATGACTGTCATTATCCACGTTTTTCCCCATACATGGTCCATTCTGAACTAATCCCAATTCAGAGGTCTAAATGTCAGCCGCTCTGAAAAGGCAACTGAAACCCTGAGCCCTTACAAAGCCTCATGCTACAGTGCTGTCTCAGTCACTTTCTTTTACCCATGAAATACTGCTTGGACAGTGTAATGACCTCAGATGGGTATTTATCGAGGGCAGTCTATTTGAATTAATTTAAAAAAAAGAGGCAAAGAAATTTAACCCAAATTTTGTCATTATTCCTAGAAGTGTGCTTCCCAAATGCAACCATTGAATGCTAGAAGGAAAAAAAAAAAGAAACCTTTTAAAGATCTGCTTAAAAAACAATAAAATAAGTGGTTACTTAGGTAGCTCATACACACACCATAGGAAACCTGAAAAGACTAATAGCCAGTGTTCTCCAAATTCATATTTGGCATCAGTTTTCTAGTGGCAGGCTGATGTTGCAGGGTCTCAGGGGACATGGGGTGGTTTCGAAGCTGTGTTAAATGACTCCCAAAATGGCCCATGTGATGACACTGATGTTGAAGATTCCTGCGGAGAGTTTGAATGCAATTTTGAAAAATATGAAAATGGAAACAATTCTAAACTCGCAATGTATTTTCTATAACATTTAACCATACGCACATTAAAATTATTAAATGAAATAACAAGTTAGGGTTTGACTGTTTCATCGTATTCTTAAAAGATATGTATTCAAGATACCACCCCCTTCAGTCTATTTTTTTTCATCTTTCATTGGAAAAACAGAGGGACTATCTTATATTTGGGCTTACATGAGATACATTATGTGAGAAATATTTGTAGATTAATATAGAGGAAAGCCAGGTGTCATATATATAAGGGAGATTGGATGTCATTGTGCCTAGTTTTGCCTGAATTATTGATTCCAGTTGTTAAAATATTGTCAGCAAACATTCTATAGAATACTGAAACCTATATCAAGGGTCTGAAATTATTAAAACCATTAACCAATCTACTACATTTATTGTTCTGATACTGCCCAGCACAGTTTTTTTTTTTTACTTACCAAAAAAAACCCAAAACCCCAGCCCTGCCTAGTTCCTTGTTCACCTTAGTTTAGACCTCGTGTAACTATGAGCCCTCACCCCTGACTTTCATGATCATTGTAAGAGGTCTTTGACAAGGATTTTATCTGGGAAGAGTCATTTCATCTTTTGGCATCTTGGTTTCCCCGTTTATAGAAAGAGGATGATTTTTGGGGGATGGGAGGATGGGTTAGCCTGGTGATGGGTATTAAAGAGGGCACGTTCTGCATGGAGCACTGGGTGTTATACACAAACAATGAATCGTGGAACACTATATCAAAAATCTAATGATGTAATGTATGGTGACTAACATAATAAAAAATTTTTAAAAAAAAGAAAGGATGATTTTTGTCTGCCCTACTTACTCCACAGGGTGTCTGTGACGGTCCAATGACATGGAAATGGATGGGGAGTACTGTACTAGGCAAGTTTTCCTTCCTTAATATATATGTATTTTTAAAAGTTGAACAACCTAAAACACTCAAAGCATATATTTAGGAAGGAAGGGAGGGAAGATAGAAGGAAGGAGGTAAGAGAAGGAAAAAGGAAGAGGAAAAGGGAGGAAGGAAAGAAAGAAGGAGGGAGAGAAGACACGCAAATGAATTACTCCTAAGCCCATCCAGTAAAGGCTGTGGATTTCTCATACCCTGACTCCTTCAGCTTACCTCTGTTGAGTCTGGTCATATCATTCACACCCACACGGCCACGAGAGGACAGGCTGACAGACACTCCGCATTTCTCCTGGGGGTGCAGACTGCACATCTCACTAACTTTTTTCCTGTTTCATATACAAAATGGAGACTTGGTTGGAGTTCAGGGTTTGAGCCTCTCTTGTGTGGAATATTCTAAGGGCTATGTTAACCGGCATAAACGAAATGGGCCATTGCAATGAATGACACCTTCTCATTAAATGAGAGTTAACTGTGTATTCACTTAAACATTTAAAATAATTTCTAAGTTTTCAAAAGGATTTGATCCATAACTTAGGACATGATAAAAGATAGAGAAGATACTACATCTTAAAACAAGATTTTACTTAAAAGGGGAGAATAGTTTCAAATGGTGGAGCTGAATTGATCTCTACATTCATAATAACAGTGATTAGAACCAAGCCTTATTATTTCCAGCACAATTTCCCCTTGTTTATTGATGACAAAAGTAAGGTTTTGAGGGGTTAAGAAAATTGCCTAATCAGAGCAAGGATCAAGGTTTTCCGGCCACAGGGTTACACTGGAAACAGCAGGAAGTCCTAGGCTAAATTGTGTCTGACTCTGGGCAATACATTTTAAATTGTGTTTTCCAGTCACGAAGGTGAAAATAAAATCTTCGCAGTTTCAGAGGGATTTCCTAGGAATAAAAAAGTAGAAATTTAGAGATTCAATTAACAGCTGACATGGGAGTACCACCACACAGTCAGCACCAGGAAGAGTAAAGACATGCCAGAGGAGAAGGCTCGAAAGCCACGTGCTTGTTGAGCACGCCGCAGAGGGCGTGAGGTCCTGCAGAAGTTTCCTTCCTGGGAGCATGGAAAGCATGTACCACATGTGCGCAGAGCATGGGATCTATGGCCTTGGGTGGGAGCTGTGGGACACTGGCTGAAGGGGGTGGGGAGGAACACACGGAAACAGTCTGCGAAACAGCAGTAATACTAGTTAAAAAAAAAAAGAGGAAGAAGAAAAAGAAAAGTGAAGGTCGTGTTAAAGTGTTTTACCAATTCTTACCGGGGGTGTTCATTAATTTAATTAATACAACACTTGAGTGATCTGCAATAACTCAGCACCGAAAGAAGAACTTTCTATTGGGAAATTAACCTCTCACTGGCTCCATACCAAGTAAAGAAGAGCAAGTAGTCAAGGAAATAAAGCAGGAGCCCATTTTTATCTCCTCCCCGCAGAAGGCCTTCTCTCCAGGCCTCTGGCCCTTGCCATCCTCCCTCTCAGCGCCCCCCGCCCCATCCACTTCTCAGGGTTGAACACTGGCTATTTCCCCTGAGGGCTGCCTCGTGCCCTCGTGCCCTCGTGCCCTGAGGTGAGGACGTACACCGTCTCAGACCAGCCCACGATATTTGCTGTCATCCCTGTGGTTCTGCAGGCCCACTTCACTCCTGAAGTTTACAGCATGACTGAAATTCAAAGCAGCGTTGGCTTTAGTAAGTATGGAGATGGCTCTGGTCCTACTTGTATGGACTGGATAAGATTCTAGAGAGGTTGCTTAAAATTTATGTTACATTTTACTGTATTTGATGGAGGGAAATGATATGTTTTAGTGATGTTCGTAAGGGTTGGGATTTACTATGTGTTGGATTGTATCGCTCACTAAGTCAAAATTTTGGAACCTACAATGCATCATACGTATATGACATGGTATCCCTGTGGAAACTCTGCAACTCAATTCTCTCTTGAACTTCAGTTTCAGCTACCTCCTTGACATGGTGGCCTAGCTGTCCCATTTTCAGTTCAAGTGTGCTACGAGAAAAGTTACCCCCACACCACCTCTCAGACCACTGCTTTTCCAATTTTTATCTTTAAAGTGAAAGATAAGTTAGGAGTCATCTTTCCACGTGTCCCCACGAAGCTTCTCACTTTCCCTTCAGTGGCTTGGGCTCTGGAGGCAGATTGTCTGGGTTAAAGTCCCAGTTCCATCACTTGGTACGTGTTCCACAGTAGGTCTAGTATATCATCTGTTGGAGCCTCGGTTTCCTGGAATGCAAAATGGTGCCTGGCTTTTGGAATTGTGAGAATGAAAAAGAATCGCTCACATAAAGAAATTATTGTCAGACACACGGTGGACTCCATATTCGCTATTATTGTTATTATTTTTCTCATCATCACCATCATCACCCCTGCCCTGTCCTTACACTCATCTTACTCACCAGAAGACGTTGCCTCTCACTTCCCAGAGGAAATGGAGGACATTGGGGATGAAATTCCCTAACTTCTACCACCTCACATGTGGCCACAACTCCCTCTTTTCCTCTTTCCCTCCGTCGTAGACAATGTTCTGTTCTCTATGACTTCTCCTCCTTCTCCCAGCTGTGCTGTCTTTGCCACCTGACTCCCTCCATCCAGCGGCCCCCTCTTGGGGGATGCAGTGTTGAAGGGACTGCCTGGGCTTTGCGACTGAACACAGCTGGTGTCCATCTTAGATCTTCCTCTTCCTGGCCCTCCGACCAGACTCTTCATCTGTAAAGTGGAGATGATGATAGCACCTTGATCATAGGGTTGGGAGAACAACTGGATGAGAGAATGGGCATAAAGCATGGGACTCAAAGCCAGGCACAGAGAAAGACCTAATAAATAGCAGCCTTTTATTGTTCTTGGTATGTCTGTCAGTGTGGCCAGCACGGTGCCTTTCCTTGCCAGCCTCATGCCACTGTGGATTACACGGTGTAGGTGCTTAATAAACATTTGTTCTAGTGCTGGTGGTGAATGATGAATTATTAGCCATGATAAGTTGCCTCTGGCTGGGGCTCAAGATTCCTGACTCCTCAGAGAGCTGCCTGATATCACCACCGCAAGTTCCAGAGAGCAACATTTGTGGAGCAGGGGGATGGTCCAACCAAAATCATTTTAGTTCCATGAGGATTTTGCCCCAAACCTAATGCAGTCTCCCAGAGAGTTGGACTGGACCAAGCAGAGGAACACCTTTTCTCTGGCTATATGCAGGTTCAAAGCTTATGGGGCTGAAACAGTCTCCTTGTCTCCCTTTGGATCACAATCCAATCCATTGGAGAAGAAAAATGACTATATAGAAAACAAATTAAGAACAAGAAGGGGTCCAGAGACCTTCATCTTGAAGACCTAGGGAAGGGAGTCGGGGGTTGGGAAGGATGTGCTCTCCTCATTAGAGGATGCCCAGACCCTCGGTCTCATCCGCCACTTGGAGGACCAGAATTCTCATGAGTCAAATCCTGGCCAGTATGACTAACACACTCAATCCATAAAGAAATGGTCAAGAAGAGAACCTCAATATTTTCAAAGGAGACCCCTGAGAAAGGAAAGTAGGTAGCTATAGGAGAGTGGAAGTTCAGGACAGAAGATGGATGGCAAGAGGCAAGAGATAATAAGTGCTTTTAGGGGTTAGAATGCATCCACAGAGTTGAGGAAGATTGAGACATTTAGGGAGGTTGGTATCGTTAATTTAAATGTAGATTCCTTTGAACATCTTTCAGCTTAATTCTCTGTACAGTACTATAAAATAAAATACAAGAGGATAAGTATGGAATGGCATCATATCAGAAATGCACTCCTTTGTTCATTGATTTCATTGAGCAGGTACTACGTGCCAAGCTTCATACTAGGTTCTAAGGATAAATGAATGGGATACAGCCTCTGCCCTCAAGTTTTCCGTTGTATTCAAGAAGACAGGCATTCTAACCTTATCTCAGGGAAGCTGATAGAACTCACAAGTATGTTAACCATGCAACAGAGAATGACCATTCTTGTGCCTGGAATAACAGCTTGGGTCTGCATATTTTGGAATCTTTTTTATCACAAATTTGGTCACTTGGCTTTATTACTCCAGTGTTTCATGTTAGCTAAGCTGATGACTGCTGTGTGGTAAGAGTGTCAGAATCAGGTGACTGCAGAAATCTCCTTTAAAAAGTCCTACAATTTTCTGTTATTCGTCTAGCCAAACTCCATTTAGCTGCCTGGTTGGTTATTTAAAGAATTCTGTTGTTATCCTTCACTAGAATTCCTTTTAGATGCTGTTATCAATCCCAACTGCACAAAATCCCCAGAGGTAATTAACCAACAAGTCTGAAACACAAGGCCTTGACACATAGTCCAAATAATAATTTTGGATAGCATGCAAACAACCATATCAATGGCTTTGGTCTCCTGAACTTCCACACAAAGTAAATTGTACTAGAACATGCTTCATTGAAGGTACTTATCTAAAATTCACTTTGTCATTTTTCCCGTCATATATTCGCATTGCTTTGTAAAGATTGTTTAAACAGAATTGCTGTCTTATGACATCATATGATTAGATTGGAACTTGACTCTGTAACCTGACCTTTTTCCATTGAAGGGAAATAATGAAAAGACATTTTCTTGGGGGGTAACGGAGCCTTTTAAGGCAGAAGTGATCATCTCTTTTCCTTTAGAAACCAGAAGTTTGATTCCGTAAATAGATTTGCTATTCCAACATTACCTAAATCCAAAAATTATTCATGGCCTCAAGTTTCTTTTTTTCTTTGTTGTGAGCATGACATTTCATGGAGACGGGTCACATGCAGACCGTGTGATTTCACAAGGAGATGCATGATGCCCAGCAACAGTGCTGTCACAATACACTTAGGCTATCACTCTGATACAGAAGACCCTCTCCAAGAAGCCCTTCTGGCATGCAACCTTCTGAACTTGTCAAGTGAAAGTATTTAGAAGAGTGGCTGCCCATTGATAAGGAGGTCTCAGTGATTTCTCTCTCCTTCCTTCTCTCTTCCTGCAGTGTGTCTGAGGCCAGCTAGGCTGACCTCTGGTGTTCCTTCCCCCTTTGAGAGGCAACGAGTCTCAGTTCTAGGATTTGCCTCTGTGGCTCGTGAAACTGGGGAGCAAGGGGTTACTTTTGTAACGTTCCTTATGCTCATGCATTCTCAGACTAGAACACTGATACTCACAAACTGATTTGGTGGAAATGCCTCTTTTTAAACAAAACCATGTTTGTCTGGTTTTTTTTCTTCCAGGTATCCATCATCTTACACTAGTCACTTTCCAAGTTCAGTATCATGAGTGTGTTTGCCGTGACCTCACAGCTCTCTAGGGAAGGTCTTGGTGGTGATCTCAAAGAGGGAATGTGTGGGCAAAACGTAGGTACGTCAAATTCTACAGACAAGGGGACCATATTTTCTTAGTGGAAAAAGAAAGGGGAGTCATATTTTGCTTGTCCTGGGGAAACAGGACAGAACATTTGAAATTGGAACCGTCCTAGGAAATCTAAAAACCTTAACCTGTGCATTCAGCCTTCAGGGAAACCACATTAACAGCTAGTACAGAGAAGTCCAACACTCTACACCTGACTTACACATATAACTGCAGTCAAGGTTTTACATCATGCCCTAGCCACCTTCTCAGAGCCCAACCATATGGACCATCAACCTGTTTGGACAAGTTGGAGGGAGCAGTGAGTTTAAATCCAAGTTTCTCCAATCTCTATGACCTCAGGGGAATTCATGTAATCGTATTGGACCTCAGTTTCATCTGTAAAACGGGGAAATAAATGCCACCATAGCAAAATGAGGCTCCGATCATGGGGGCAAATGGCTGACACGCAGTGGGACTTAGTGCATGACCTTGGGTTTATTCCTCTCCCCTGTTCCACATCACCATGTTTGGAAAGCCCAGGAGACATGCTTTTCATGGGTCCTCATGGAACTGGAGCCCAAACAACCAGAAATCTCCTAGTTTCCTTCCCTGAAATAATTAGACTTATTCATGTCTCTTTAGTTTTTCCTCTAAGCTGCTTTCCAGATCTGAGTGTCTTGTGAGGCGTGAATGGCAGCTTATCTTGCTGAGAGTGTGGAATAAACCCTTAGCAGCCTCTGGTGTTAAAGGGCTTGACTTATCTCAGTGTGATGGCAGAGCGCCCTGGCTGGGCTTACGTCTTTGTCTTCGCACTCTGGATGGTTGCTTAGCGCTGCGGTCAAACACCTCGAGTGATCCCAAGAGCACACTGATGGACGGTCTATGCCACTCATAGGATCTCCTAGGTCAGTGGGCATTTTCATTTTTAGCCCTTACTACTTAAGAAGCACATGCCAAAAAAGATTTTGTTAGCTTTGGAGAACTATGAAAACGTTACTTAAGATACAGATAACATAATCTTCTGTAACATGCAAAAGCTTGCCTCGCTCCATGAATAAATGTGTTTCTGAAAGGAGGAAAAAACTCAGTTTAAAATGTAACTGGGGAACTCACTATGCTAAGAAATTCTTGGTGAAGTTTTTTTTTTTTTTTTTTTTTTTGATGATAATCATAATAATATTTTGTCTCTTTGGAATTTGATGGATAATATCAATTTATATACTTTTTCTAAAGGTGGGGCTGTCTTTTCTCCTTTTTTGAGCAAAGGGGGATAAGAGAACCATTTATCTTCTTGTTATTTTCAAGAGTTGGAGCTCACTGATGAGGTCCTAGTTCTTAGGAAGAAAGGCACCCTTCTCCCAGAACTTCTTCCCAGGGCTCTAGAGTAGCAACACAAGGTTCAAAATTGTTCTTTCCTAGCAAGGCCTTAATCCATCTAGATTTTATTTTTGCATAAAGAGTGAAGGAGGCAATCAATATTTCCAATAAATGACCCCAGCACCATTTATCAAATCACTGATACTTTTCCCACTTACCTGCAAAATGCCAGCCATTATGTATCATTTTTTCATATTTGTGAGTCTTTTGCCAGACTCTTTTCTATTTTGATCTATTTCTATAACAACACAATACCATCTTGATTATTGCTGATTTTTAATGAGTTTTAATATTTGGTATGAAAAGTCTCTCATTGAGGGGTCCCTGGGTGGCTCAGTTGTTAAGCGTCTGCCTTCGGCTCAGGTCGTGATCCCAGGGTCCTGGGATCGAGCCCCGCATCGGGCTCCCTGCTCGGCGGGAAGCCTGCTTCTTCCTCTCCCACTCTCCCTGCTTGTGTTCCCTCTCTTGCTGTCTCTCTCTCTCTCTCTGTCAAATAAATAAAAATAAAATCTTAAAAAAAAGAAAGTCTCTCATAGAATTCTCTGAGAGTATGTTAGCTATTCTTAACCCTTTGCTCCTACATTTAAATTTTAGGACTATCTTTTCAAGCTCTATTAAAAGTCCTGTTAGGATTGTGACTGAAATTTTATCGATGCTCTGTAGTGATTTAGGGAATCTTGACATCTTTATTATGTTGTCTTCTTATTCATGAACTTGGAATGTTGCTACATTCATAGAAGCCTCCTATCCTGTCTCTCAATAACATTTTTTGCTCCTGGATATCATGATTCACATGGGTTGAATCATTCATTATAGAGTTGTGGGAGCCAACACAATATTTTAAACCAGTGCTTGCTTCCCAACTTAAACTATGCCTTTTGTCCAGAAAACGAGCTCATGCTCTGTTGCAGATGCCAGGAATGAATGGGGAGAGCAACAGAAGAGCGAGCCCTTAAGCCTCAACCGGAGTCCTTGAAGTCAACCAACACAAGTGTTGGCAAGAATGTGGAACAACGGGACTCCTCCTGTGAGAAACAGAACTGGGAAAATCATTTGGGAAAACACTTTGCCAATAAGATTATTTGTAGTAGCACTGTATTGAATGGGGAGAAAAGAAACTGTCTATCAACAGTGTAATGGACAAATAAAATCTTTATATATTTATAAAACCCATAACTATGCAGTAGTGGAAATCAATGAACCACAGCTACGTCCATCAACCTATGTGCATCAAAAACCATCCTGTTGAATGCAAAAATCAAGTCATACAAGAGAACTTACAGTGTGATTCAATTTATATATAAGCTAAAAGAGGCAAAACTAAACTTTGTATTTTTAGGGATTTGTTCATATGTAGTAAATCATAAAAATGTAACAGATTGATTAGCAGAATATTCAAGAAAATTCAGCCTAGCGATCACATCTGCTGAGGAGAAGGAGACGAATTGGGAAGGGTTTCACTGTAGGTTTTTTTTTTTTAGATCTTATCTTTTCATTAGAGAGAGAGACAGAGAGAGCACAAGCAGGGGGAGGGTTAGAGGGAGATGGAAAAGCAGACTCCCCACTGAGCAGGGATCCTGATGTGGGGCTCTGTCCCAGGACCCTGGGATCATGACCTGAGCCGAAGGCAGACGCTTAACTGACTGAGCCACCCAGGCGGCCCCTCACTGTAGGCTTTTCCACTTTTAAACTGGGTGGTGGATACACGGTTATTTCAGTTTTATTATATCTTCACATTTTTTATATACATTATATAAACACTTTGTGTATATGGTAATAAGATTTTAGAATGATAAATTAATTTTTTGTCAAGTTTTAGATGAATGGTATACTATGGTATAAAAACTGATCTAGGTACAAAGAGTGGGTCTCAAGAAAATGCATGCCTACTTTAATAATGGATATTTATTTTATATGGCATCTGTGCTTTTATGACATTAAGTAATCTAAGGAAGAGAATATTTGAATGTTTACTATGATTTATTCGTTCAGTGACTTATGTATCAACTACTACGTGCCAGGTAAAGCTCTAGGCACTTAATGATATATCGGTGAACAAAACTAGGATCCTTGGCATTGTGGAGCACATGGTCTTGCTAAGGGATAAGGAGTGGAGGGCAGAGAAAGACAGACAGAAAACCATGTGCAAGCTATATTAATAAATTATATCTTACGTTGGGAGGTGGTAAGAAATGCTAGAGTAGGTAAGTAGGTTTAAGATTGCTTGGCAAGCTGCCATTTGGAATGGGGGTTCAGGGCAGGCTTCACTGAGGTGGTTACTTCTGAGCAAAGACTTGAAGGGGGCGAGAGTGACTATGTGGGGGTTGGGGGGAAGGTTGTTTCAGGCAGAGGAGCAGGTGAAGCAAAGGCCCTACAGCGAGAACATGCATGGAGTGTTTAAATAATACCAGGGAGGGCACTGGGGCTGGAGTGGAGTTAGCAAGAGGCAGTGACCCCAGAGAGGTAATGGAGGGCCATGAGGGCTTTTGTAAGACATTGCCTTTTTCTCTGAGTGAGGAAAGGAGTGATGATATGATGTCATATCAGGATCTAGGTGCCATGTGGAGAATAAACTGCTAGGAGGTGAGGACAGAAGCAGTTAGTAGCCTCTTACTGCAATCCGGGCAAGACGTGTTGTGGCACAGACGATTAGTTTCCACGTACCGTTGAGCCCAGTGGTATTCTATGGAGAATAAACATTATTTGACCACTCCACGGGTTCTCTTTTTCAGACCCACATTTCAAGTAAGCAAATATATTAATATATTAACGGTTGTGAAGACTATGTGGCAACATGAAAAACCCTTAAGATGGAATGGTCAGTGACAGAAAGGAAAAGGCAAAGTTGCATCTGCAGAGTGTGGCTATTAAAAAAACAATCCATGACCTCCTAATTGGTCGAGCCCCTGCTTACTCGTAGACTTCATCTCTGTAACTCTCCCCATCACTTGACTTTAATAACCATCCTGACCTTCTCACTGATGCTTATGCCTCCCAAACATGCGGTCGCTTCAGAGTCTTTGCATAGGCTGTTCCTTCTGCCTACAATGCCCTTCTTTCCTGGGCCTGCATGGCTGGTGCCCTCACCTCCACGTGGGAGGGCTTCCCCAGCCTTGACAGTGAAATAGCAACCCCTTGCCTTTGGCATTTCTTATCCTCTTACTTGGGTTTGTTTTTTTCTGCTGTATTCATCATCACCCAACAGACACTTTATCTGTATATTTGTTTATTGTCTCTCTTCTCCCAGCTGGAAAGCAAAGTCTACACGGTCCCTGGTTTAGTCCATTTTCTTCAGGTTTTGTTTTTGCACAGTACCTAGCACATAGTAGGTGCGCACAAGAAATCCTGAAGGAAAGACAAAGGCCTGAATTTTTTTTATTGCTAGCCTAATTATTGATGAGAATGCTTCATTATTGGCGAATGAAGGGCCCATGCAGAAAGTTATAGAAGGAAAGAGGTAAGGGACTATTTAAATCACAGACTTTGGAGGAGCTGAGTTGAGGAGATGGCCCCTGTGTGGTGTTGTGTGAGAAACACTTGACAGACTGATAAGCCTCAGGTAAGTAGCAACCTAAATGTTGTGGGGTCAGAAGAGGCAAGGGAACACTTCCCCGACTAAAACTGCGGGCTCTGAAATCTGGACTAATGAGCAATGTCACTGTCGAGGCAGCTTCCAATTCGAGAGGAGGTGCTGGCGTGGATGATCTCAGAGGAGAAGGGCAGGAGCTCTCCGAGCCCTCTGAGGGCAGAGGCAGCCCAAACGGTTGCTTAGGTCTGGGTACGGTGGGCGAGATCTGGGCTGGAGAAAGAGAGGGCAGCCGGAGAGCAGATTCTAGTAACAGGCAAGGGAATAGTAATCAGTGCAGGCTATCTATCCTCATGCTGAGTTAGCAAATGCTGACAGCATGGAGCTTGCAGAACTCTGGCTTAGGAATTTTAGGCGATACTTGCATTCATCGTGCAACAGTAATATGTAGGCTGAAATACCGAAATATTCCCAGATAAGCAGGTACATAGCTGCTGCCCAAGCCCCTCTGCCAGCATCCCACCCCAATCTCCCCAAGATCTAGAGATCAGTAAGTGAAACTTGAGGTCTCTGGGATTTTGCTCTGGCACTTCAGCTTGTAATCTGTTTTGATGGCTGGGACCTATTACATAGCTTACTAAATATTTTTATTATCCTACCTGGTTTGAGAAGGGATCCCTCAAAGTCCTGAAAATTCCTGAGCAAGTAGCAAGAGTGGTGTCATGCTTCTGAAGTGGGGTCCAAGGTGCAAGTGGTTCCAAAGCCCTAGGGTCACGTTGAAAGACCTCTTAAGTTCACTGACCTTTGGTCAGTCAGGAGAATTTGGTTGATTACATTTATTCAAGATCTGTTCAGTCCTAACGGGCACAGTAGAATTCACATGTGTGTTGTCCAATGGATCCAACCTTCCCTGGATCACAGATCGCTTTGAGAATCCAATGGAGTTAAGTCAGATCCTTTAGGTAAGTACAGCTATTAGAACTAGTCTTAAGAGTTGGCCCAAAACTTTGTAAAGCAGAAACTTGGGAGCATTTTGCAGTAGGATTGAAAAGCATGATATGTAGTTAATATTTCGCTTTCCACCCGTGGGGGTTCACTTAAAATATCTAGACGTGCCTTTCATCTTTGGCTCAGCAAAATAGTCATCTTTCATCCACTCTAAATGAATTACAACACATTCCAAATGAGCGGAATCCAAAATAATGAGATCAAGTGCAGAGTAATAGAATAGATTGTGTCCAGAAAATCAAGATTGGAAAAAGAAATGTGAAAATATTTGGACCTTTCAAAGTCAGATGAGAGCCATCAGGAAAAACTTCTAGGCAAAGTCATGGGGATAAAAACTCTGCAGCTAAAATGCAAGGTATCTCAGGCCTAGAAGAGGGTGGAAGCTTATGCCCCTTTCCTCCATGCATGGAGCCCAATCTCCTTCCTCCACCCCAGCGCAGGTGTGGGGCTTAAGGACTTTGCATTTCAAGAAGTCATAGGCATTGAGATGTGGTTATAGATATTTTCCTATTTTATCTTTAAGTCAGCCAAAAATATAAACATTTATGATGCAGAAACTGGTCCATACATTCACCCCAACAGTTCCTCGAACACCGAGTCCAGGGGATCCGGTAGAAATCTCAATTGCCTGTCTTTCCCCTTAGAACGCAAAGAGCTGGGACTTGGCAGGGTGGGATGTCCGTGCCTCTTCCTGACCCATGTAGCCCGTGCACCCGGGCTCTAAGTGCCGCCACTTACTCGGCTGTCCTGTGGCAGTTACACGCGCATGCCTGCCATTTAGAGTTTTGGAGTGTGCGTTGACATCTGTGTGTGTGTGAAGAGAAACGGGTGCTTGTTTTGATGCAGGACACGATACAGGGACCCTGCTGGTATGCTGTCAGGAGCCTCGTGGTCAAGCCCACCGTAGGATGGGTTGGACTCACTCACTTGTGGGCCTATTAGGGTATAATCTATTTTCAGTCTGCAATTGTCTTTTTAATGTAGGAGCAGAACCTTTCACCAAGACAGAGCCCTGAATCAAAATCAACAGCTACGAGACACACGGACAATTTTGAGCAGAGACTTTTCCTCAAAATACAAGTCTTTCTCTGGTAGTTCAAAAAATTATTGTAAACTTACATTTTAGGGGAGGAAAGAATCAGAAGACGGCTCCATAGGGGGCTTACGGGAAAAGGGATAGTGGAGATACTGCAGCTAACCTAATTAAAATGTAACTCAGAAACTGAGAGAGTATTACCGTGTACCAAATACCGAGACACAGCCTTCTGGACACAGTGCAGGGCACCCGAATCGCACAGGGAGCGCACTGAACAAGTCAGGACACACCAGTCCCACTGCTTCCGGGGGTCGTCCACGGGCCCATCACGACCACGCCAAGCCACCACTGCCACTAACTGGGGCTGGAGAGTGAGAAGAACTTCATTTGTTTTTCTTCAACCAGGCACACAATCAATTTCACCATTGTTTCTCAGACAAAGGCATTTGGCATTTTTCACCTGCCCAACAATGTGGTTTGCCGAACTTTTACTCAGAGCCACCTGATCCATGTGATGTAGCCATAAAGATGGAGTGGGCAGAGATTTTATCATCCTCATAATTCATCACCTGGGTGAAGGACCTGAGCTCCACATCCAGCTGCAAATCATTGCCTCCTGACTGTGGACTCTCTGGGGAAGGGTTAGGCTGAGACTTAGCCTTTCAGCACCTCTGCCCTTGACCCAGTCTCGGGGAACACTTGTTTAAAAGTCTGATTGTTTTTTCCTTTTCGTAAGAGTCAGAATGCCTCGGTTCAAATCCTGACTCTATCACTTTGTGACTCTGTGACCTCTGGCTAGTTACCAACCCTTAGTGACCCATATGTGCGACGGGCATAATAACAGGGTTCTTATAGGGAGCACATTTGGTGAGAGATGTAAAGCACTTAGCACAACGCCTGCTTATAGGAAAGCACCTAATAAATTTGAGTTGCTATTATAATTAAACACTCACCCTATTTTTCAAAAGCCACTTAGCCAGATCAAATCTGTATGAAAAAGGCCCTTGACCACGAAGTTTATACTTCCCTGTTTCTAAAAATGTAAGCTTCTAGAAATTTATAGAACTGCATTTATGTCTATTAACTTAACTTGGAGCTTTTGGATATTTGGTCTTTCTTCAGAACTGTTGATGTGAAGATGGAAGCCCCAGCACTTGAATTAATAATACGTGGTGCCATGATGTGTATTGCGCTGATTCTTAGTATCTATTCTATGCATGTGTGAAAGCGAACCACATAAAAGCAGAATTTAGGCATTCCTGCCGAAAGGAAGTGAATTGAAAGGAAGAGAAGCAGAGCTTCTGCAAGGAGAAAATTGTCCTATCTCTTAGCCAGTGTCAGAATGTGGAAATGTTTATAAAATGCTCATTAAAAGAAAAAAGGATCGCGAGATAGAAACAAAATCTGGTGCACAAGTTTACACTAGGGAGATAAGAAAGGCTAGGCCCCTATAGGGGATTTCGTTATCCAATTACTGCAACCTGACTTTTGGGGGGAGAGGAAGAGAGGTGGGGGGGAGGGGGAGAGAGGCGAAGAGTTTCCAAACTTGTCTCCAGTGACACGAGACATTAACGCTCCACAAGATAAAACTGCCACTTAGAGCCCAGGAGAGCTAAACCTTCCTGGGTTGGCCTGGGGGCTTGAGCAGAGTCATGGGTTCTCTGGCCCTGCAGCTGTGCGCTCTCTTCTGCCTGGTGGCTCACTCGGTTTCTGGCAGCCCCATCATGAGCCTGGAGCAGTCGCCTCTGGAAGAAGATATGCCCCTCTTCGACGATGTCTTCTCAGAGCAAGATGGTGTCGACTTTAATACATTGCTGCAGAGCATGAAAAATGAATTTCTCAAGACACTGAACCTATCTGACATCCCTTCGCAGGATTCGGCCAAGGTGGACCCACCCGAGTACATGTTGGAACTCTACAACAAATTCGCAACAGATCGGACCTCCATGCCATCGGCCAACATTATTAGGAGTTTCAAGAATGAAGGTAAGTTTACATTTTATTGATGAATTTGGCTTGGATTTTTTCAAGGAGTGAGAAGTTAATTTACAATGCATGGAAATAACATAGATAAGGGTGAATACATCTATGTAAGGGTGTATGTACACAGATACTCAAAAACAATGCACATTTTGGTCTATACCATTTTCATGGTCATTTCCCAAATGTTATTAAAAGGTACTTAAGAATATCTTTTAATTCAAAGTCATAAAGTGTCTACCATTTTGACATCATAATTTGGTCTTTAAAATTTCTTAATTTGAACTGCAAGTAATACAAGAAATTAATGTTGGGGTACCACTATACCTTTGTCTGTTATTTTCCAGATAGGTCTCAGTTTCCCTTTGTCTTTTAATTGACTAAAAAAATCTGTCAACTTCTACTTAGAATGAAAATAGACAAAACCCAAAAATCGTGACTTGTGCTTCACTCAAACTTTTAATGTGGTTCCATTTCCTGACCTTATTTAAGAAATATTCAGACAGGATGAAAACTTGTATAAAAGAACTGTTGTGTGTATGTGACGTGTACATCCTTAAATTACTGTTTATAATGTCCAGGACGTATGCATGGCCCAGTTAATGATCCAGCTTATTTCAGTGTCTTTATGTATAGCAATGTGCAAGCTTTAAATATCAGCAGGAAAATGATGTTAGCTCCCTCAGCTTTATTCAATGACTAAATGTAATGACCTAGCAAGTTAATCTTTTATTTAATATGGTGCTAGTAGGCCAAAATATATATTTTTTCCTAATATGCATGGTAAAAGATGTGGATCCAAAGAAATGAATTCTTTAATATTTACCATTGTCATTAACAGGGTACAAAAGAGGGTTTTGATTGATGTTGACCAGCTGTTCTTAAAAGCAGAAAGGTGGTAGCAAAGAAATAGCTTGGGATTTGGAATTTTGAGGCAGGATTGACTTAGTGGTTGTGGATAATTAGCTTAATTTCTCTGAACCTGTTTTCTCATCTGTAAATTGGGGATAATATACCTACGTGACACAACTGAGAGATTTCTAAGAGGTTATAAGTAAGAAAGCATTGCATTTACTATGAATTGCTGAACAAACATTAGTTATTACTAAGGAATTCCTTAAATTCTAGGCATTAGAGGAAATGTGGAGTGGGTACTGATCAGTCCTGAAGATACCATTTGCCTTTAAAATTTAGATAACTGCCAAATTTTTAGGTATTCAGTAACACATTGGAAATGTTACTCAGTAACATTTAGTAACATAATGGAAATGGCAAACTGAAATTACAGATTCCTTTTGGGGGTGAGTCTGAACTGAAAATAAATGGCCTCCTTCCAAGGGCACCCTTCCTAGCACTTCTGAGCACTGAGCCCTGGGTGCCTGGTTCAGAGCATAGGTGGGAAAATGTTCACATACCCAGGGAAAACAGGAGTTTTTTTAGTTCTCACTTCTCCCATGGAGGATTTGCATGATGCAGGTCAGGAAGTGCAGTTTACAGATGGTCTTTTTTTTTTTTAAGATTTTATCCATTTATTTGACAGAGAGAGACACAGCGAGAGAGGGAACACACGCAGGGTGAGTGGGAGAGGGAGAAGCAGGCTTCCCACTGAGCAGGGAGCCCGATGCGGGGCTCGATCCCAGGACCCTGGGACCATGACCAGAGTCGAAGGCAGACGCTTAACAACTGAGCCACCCAGGCGCCTCCAGGGGGTCTTAATACCGGAGACCAGTGAAAGCGGGAGCGGATCTGTCTGTGGCCACCCAGCTGCCCACATCTCTGCTGCTCTGCGGGTGGAATGCGCAGCCCTGAGGACATGAATCCTGCACCGGGCTGACTCTAATGGTTGTTCCTGTCTCTCTTTTGACTCTTTGGGTCTGCACAGTGCAGCTGCCTTGGAGACAATAACCAAGCCCGCCCTGCCCCCCCAAACCAAAACCAAAAAAACCCCTCTTCCAAATCTAACTGATCAGGGGAAAACAAATGCACCTCTAAAGTAGAAAAACCATGACTTTAATTCCTACCACTTCTGACCTCACTCTGTCATCTTGGGGAAGTCAGTCCTCCGCATTGAAGCTTGATTTCTTCTGGTGTAAAACGAACACAATAGCAATAAATGGTCATTGTAGGAACTAAATGAAAGTGTTTGCAAAACACTGGCACATTTAAATATGCTCAATAACATCAGTTCCCTTGCCTAGAACACAACACCTCCATATAATACTTTGTATATTTGCACAGTGAACTTATTTTTTTTAACAACTTTATTGATGTATAATTGACATACAATAACCTGCATTATTTGAAGTGTATAATTTGACAGGTTTTGGCATATATAAACATCCACTGAAACCATTACCACTATCAAGATAGTGAACATATTCATCACCACTAAAAGTCTCCTTGTGCTTCTTTGTAATTAATCCCTTCCTCCCACTACCATGAGCTTTTATTTTGCACTTTTCTCATGGACAGAGCAACCAGTCTACTCCCCCACTTTTGGTTTTCTCATGCTCCCTGTCCTACGAGAGTCAAGTCTCTTTTTTCTTATAAGAGGGGTCAACTCCCAAGTTACTTGATGTATTAAGGACCTATGCCATGCCCATAAATCAATTTGATTTGATGTCCAGAACCATCAACTAGTTAATACTTTGGACACATTGCCTCTGTTTAAGGTATCGTGGTAGCTCGGGGGCATAGAAGGAGTTTAAGCTGGGCTTTCTGCCAGCATGATGACAATCTGGTTGGGAAGACCCATTCATAAAAAGAAAACTGAAATGGCAAAGCTCAAAGGAGAGATATAGAGAGTAAATATTGGAATCACTAAATTCTACACCTGAAACCAATATTACACTAGATGTTAACTAACTAGAATTTAAATAAAAACTTAAAAAAAAAAGAGTAAATATTCAAGTGACCCAGAAGGCAGTAAACTTCTAGATAGGGAGGTGAAGAAGGGAAAGTCCCACAAGGAGGGATCACAGCTAGAGAGGTGGAGGGGAGGAGAGGAGGCTTTCTCAGAGTCAGAAGCACATCTCCAGAGGTGTGGTGTACAGCAAGGCAAAGGAGTGTTTTGGCAAATGGTGAAGATACCTGTCTACCCTAACTAGGCAGGTTTATGGTTTCTTGAACCTTTCTACAAATATCAATTGTTCAATTACAATGTTCCATGCACTGTAGGGGATGAATGGGAACTATGACTAGATCAAGAGGGTAAGAACTGGTTATAGCTAGTTTTAAGGGTCATGCTAGTGTTTCAATTCATCTCATTGGCCAGTATTTCCCACTGGCAGAGTATGAGATGATTTTAAGTGGTACCCTTCACAGAGAAACCTACGAATCATGTGAAATAATTAATGTGGATCAGAAAAAAAATCCACATGACAATCACCTCAATGCCCTCATTTCATGAATGTTGTTCCTTAGGACAGGCCTAAAAGAGATAGTAAGTATAAAAATAATCATATAAAGAAAAATATTAAAGAGTACAATCTGGAACAGGGACCCTACTAAAATAATGAATCGGGTATACAGTTGGGAAAACACTGCCAAAGATGACAAAGAACCCCTCAGTTGGTGGTCTTTAGCACTCTGGTGTCATGGAACCCTTTGATGGATGACAAAAGCCTTCAGGGATATTTTGTAGTCATGTATTACCAGGGGCAAGTATACAAGAGCTTTGGGCTCCTATAAAATTCTCAGATAGGAAGTCAACATGATAATATCTGGAGGTGTGCTTCTGAGACTAAAGGACCTGTAACAATTTATTTCATAAACATTCTGAGTGATTCTTATGTGCCAAACTCCATGCCAGCCGCTAAGGGTACAAGACTAAAGCAACCAATCTATCCCAAGGTTCGTTTTCTCCCATTCCTCCTTGTTGACCACACACCCAAAATTCAACTGCTGTGACCCCCTTGGTTTATGGCTATTTTGTTGACCTTGTCAGACTTTGGTGTCTAGAGAAGGAGTCAGCAAACTCTTTGTGTAAAGGGCCAGACAGATGGTAAATATTTTAGGTTTTGTGGGCCATGTGCTGTCGCAGTTCTGACATTGTATTGCAACAGTAGCCATTGACAACACAGAAATAAATGGGCCACGCTGTGCTCCCCTGATCCTTTATTTCCAGAAATAGGAAGCAGGCCCAATATGGCCCACGGGCTATAGTTTACCAACCTCCGATCTACGTGGAGGTCTTTTAGGAAGACCAGTGCTCAGCCAACCATGTGGGGAATCTTCACCTATTATGAATGCAAATATGAATGCAAAGATGAGCCACGAAGTGCTCATCCCTGAAAAGCTTCCGAAAAAGAGCAACCTCCCCATGTTCCATTGATGGCTCTGTACTGGTTAGGAAAATTGGGGGCTTGCCTGCACAATCTCCAGGGTCCCTCCCAGCTCTGTAATTCTGTGGCCGATAAGCTATGCAAGCAAGGCTGAGAGAGTGTTCTCCCATTCATTAGGCAGCCACTTTCTGTCTTAATCTTGGCAGCTTAAGTCAGTTTAGCATTCTACCATTGACCTTTCAGTATTTTCTGTCGGAGAAATCTCACATTGTGTTTGTTTTCATTGATCCTCCCCCTCATTCCTCTGTATCAAGCTTCCCGCACAGATAGGCCCTCCTATTGCATAAATAAGCATCTGTTTTCCTCTGTGACATACTACAAATCTGATTTTTGTTTTTCAGATCTGTTTTCCCAGCCAGCCAGTTTTAACGGGCTCCGAAAATACCCTCTCCTCTTCAATGTGTCCATTCCTCACCATGAAGAGGTTATCATGGCCGAACTCAGGTTGTACACACTGGTGCAAAGAGATCGCATGATATATGATGGAGTAGACCGGAAAATTACCATTTTTGAGGTACTTGAGAGCAGAGGGGACATTGAGGGTGAAAGAAGCATGCTGGTCTTGGTGTCGGGGGAGATCTATGGAACCAACAGTGAGTGGGAGACTTTTGATGTCACCGATGCCATTAGACGTTGGCAAAAGTCAGGCTCATCCACCCACCAGCTGGAGGTCCACATCGAGAGCAGACACGACGGAGCCGAGGATGCTAGCAGGGGACAATTGGAAATAGACACCAGTGCCCGGAATAAGCATGTCCCCTTGCTTGTCGTGTTTTCTGATGACCAGAGCAGCGAGAAGGAGCGGAAGGAGGAACTGAATGAAATGATCGCCCATGAGCAACTACTGGAGTTTGACCACTTGGGCCTGGACGGTTATTCCAGTGGGCCGGGAGAAGAAGCTTTGCTGCAGATGAGGTCAAACATCATCTATGACTCCACTGCCCGCATCAGAAGGAACGCTAAAGGAAACTACTGTAAGAGGACCCCGCTCTACATTGACTTCAAGGAGATTGGCTGGGACTCTTGGATCATCGCCCCACCTGGATACGAAGCCTACGAATGCCGTGGGGTTTGCAACTACCCCCTGGCAGAGCATCTCACACCCACAAAGCATGCAATTATCCAGGCCTTGGTCCACCTCAAGAATTCCCAAAAGGCTTCCAAAGCCTGCTGTGTGCCCACCAAACTAGAGCCCATCTCCATCCTCTATTTAGACAAGGGCGTCGTCACCTACAAGTTCAAATATGAAGGCATGGCAGTCTCCGAATGCGGCTGTAGATAGAAGAGGAGTCCTGTGCTTATTTAATAACTGTAAATGTGTATATTTTGTGTTCCTATTTAATGAGATTATTTAATAAGAGTGTACAGATCATAGAGGCTTGCTGCCTTACGGAAATGGGCAGGTCAGTTTGTTGTACGAAATGCATATTTTGCTAATACAGTCTCATCCCTTCCAATCTGTTTTTCTTTGGACTTGCCATTTCCTGGCAATGCCATTTCCAATAGCAAGGGGCAAGCCCCCCTAATTGTCCTGTAGGTCAATTTGAAAACAGCAAGCCCCAAGCAGAAAGAGCGTGTCAGATGGTAGATATTTGTGTATGTATATGTGTACATAGACAAACTCATAAAGCTCTTTCGGTTCCATAGAGGTGGATTATACTCACACGTGTGCATGACTCAATCAAATGTGTATATATTAAAAACCAATGGTACGTTCTCAGTCAACTCTTCTCTGAGTAGGATTTATGTCAAGATAATTAGCACCAAGAATTTCACCCACCTAGGAAGCATTACATTTCCCAAATACTGTTGGATATGTAGGTGTAGCATTTATCAGTTGAGTTTGTGCCAATGCTCAGAGCAGCAGGACCAGGTAAAGGATGCTGCATGTTTGAGGGGAGGGGTTATTTAATACAGAAACCAGATGGTTTCCAGAGGCAGTGGCCTGAAGCTACCATAGCAAAGGATGAGCCCACGGAGCACCACTGCGCTCTAGAGGGCAGCACCTGGTCAAGAAAAGAAAACAGAGGGGCCTTCAGGACGTTCCTGAGGTAATAGGATCGCAAGGCCCGGTGTGTTGGCCTTCACCGCTGCAGAGGGTAGAGGAGGCGGGGAGGGCACTCGCAGGGGAGGAGGGGAAAGGATACAGATGCTATCCTAGGATGCGTGTGTAAAATTATAAACAGTTTTAACTGCAGAATTAAATCTTTTGGACAAAATAAAATTACCCGAGACCAAGAGGAGGAAAATCAGAAGGGATCTGTCTGTTGGACTCTTCTTAATATTTTGCTTCAATTCTTCATATTTTTCTCTCGCCTCTGCAGCTCTGCTTTTGCTTCTTTCCACCTCTCTCTTTCCCTCTTTCTCTCTTGCCCCAGTGCCTCGTATCCTTCTCTCACTCCTGTGTTCCCTGTCTTCACTGGCCTTCATTGCCCTTGCTGTGGGTTGGGAGGGGACACCTGAAAGCATTTGCTGTCACGGTGAGTGGAGTTAGTGCTCTAATGTCTAGATTTCCTCCCAATATTTAATTTGATTTTATTCTGGTAAGATTCTTTATGAAATGTTTTGTTCATGAAGAACACCTAAGTATAAGAGGAAAAAAAAAAAAAAAACCAAACCAGGGTCTAAAAGGATACTTCTAAATAAATGAATTAATAAATAGACACACACGCAAATGACTCCAAAGCTAAGCCCCAATTTTGAAATCAAGTTTGCCCCATGGGAGGCTTCCCAGTCCTCCCATTCTGCAGCAGTCTTTCCAGTTTGGAACTGACCAGGACTAAGGGACTGGGAAGCATTCTTGATGAGGATGGTCTAATGGGTTTGCCGGCAGTTGGTTAGTTGGAAGGACATGGAGACTCTGGCTCTGATCTTAGCTCTGATCTTAGCAGCCCCCAGCACCACCATCGATGCAAGATCATGGGCTTTGTGCAGGAAGAACCAGAGCAGTGCAGTTCTCAAACTGTTTTTGACTCCTCCAGGCATCTGACACTGATGGTTCACACTTCTAGGAATGCAGTTTCCAGTACATTGTCCCCCATTCACCCCGTTGAACGCTTCCTTATGAAGTCCTGCATTTTTTTTTACCCTGGGAAACCATCAGCTTCCTTTTCGCAAACCTCTTGGGGTTATAAACTCATATTGCACTAGAAAATAGAGGTAAGGGAAGCTATTTTGAAGGACATTTTGCCCAATTTGGACATCTGCTCTGTACATCCACTGTCCACTGATGTCCAGAGGGCAGATCCTGGGAATTCACTGCCCCACAAAAGTGCAGTTTTGACCATCAGTGAACATACAGTGATTGACAATTTGAGATGGCCACACAACTCAGAATCATTCATTTACGAAAGAGCCTCCATATAAAATGGTGTGCATGAGTGCATGTGTGTGTGTGTGTGTGTGTGTAACAGCCTTTGGAGAGCCACACTTAGAGCCCTCAGTGCGGTGTGATGCATCCTTTATATCCATGGTACACACTGTGTACTCACTCTACGTCCTGCTTCTCCTTTCTAAAGGACACTGTCTATAATAGACATAAAGTAAAACCTCAGCTGAGCAGGATAGTTCTGGTTAGATAAAAATCAAGCAAAATCTTCTTTCTGTGTAAAATATATATGACACTGATGTGCTGGTAAATGCTTTAGGGCCAGTCCTCTTGATGTGTAGATTTCAATGGTGTAAATACTCTCACCAGAGCCTCTTTCAGGCTACCCATGTGATATCAAGCGGCTTGCAAGATTCCTGAAAACGGAGCAGGCTGCTCTCAGGAGACACGTGGGCAGGCCCTGGCACCCACTGTTATTAGCAGGCTGATGTTAGGACACTAGGATGTGCCAGACCCTGCTTTCTGCGTGCTCTCTGCCGACACGGCCAGGTTTTGGGGAAAACCTTGTGGCAAGCGTTTATAATCACTCTTCTGTTAAAGACGTGTGAACATCTAGGCTGTCAGTGGTTAGGCTGTGTATCCCAGATGTTTGTCCTTATACTACAGGCCAGACATAAACATGCATTTCTATGATTGATTTCCTCGCTAGGGAAAAAGAGTACCGAAAGCCACATATTGGTTCTCCAAATGTTGCTAGTTGCATTTTTTTCATCAAGAAATGCAAAGCCATAAACTATAAATAGGGGAGCCCCCCCCCCCACAATCAGGCGCCTTGCAGCATGTCTGCACCTCTCCTCCATCACTGCATTAACACGAAGCCATGAAGTTGTCAGATCCTTAGGAAGTAGGAGTCACTAAATGTCCTCTCTGGTCGTAGACCTTGGCTGCATGCCATACCAGTCTTTTTTACTCTTTTATGGAAGAATTATCATCACTGAAGTTGATACACCTAAATGACTCTCGAGAAGGAGTGTAGCAGAGGGACTTTGACAGCCAACAACCAAAATATTCATGTAAAAGTTTCTAGGCTTCTTAACTATTTATTGATGGATATATTTATTTTTGTAATATAGTGTAGAATATCAAATATTTTATTTTTAATGTCTGTGACTCCCTCTTGGATAGAACAGTGCTTTTCAAATAATGCCTTCCTCAGAGTATGGCTCCTTTACAATTTATGGCCTGTATTTTCATCTGCCTTTTTGCACCAAAATTTCCTGTTACTTTAAGAGGACTTGCAATAAGCTTGCCATCACTTTGTATATTTGTGTCTTGCAGGCATGCTGTGAGCCCCGAGGCGTATTTACTCATTTGTAAATAGTATAGTTTTAACTGGATACTGTAGTTTTAACTGAAGTGTAGGCGTTCCAGAAAACATTTAACCAATACGTTGTCATTTTTCCGTGAGAGGCGAATATTGTCAGGCTGTGAGGGGCTGGGATTGCGGGTCAGTGAGTGGAGGCAGAGTTTAATTGGGCTTTTCACTCCCCAAACCAGGTGCTTCCTCCTGATTGTATCCGTTGCCTTCACTGACCACCAATTCAGAGACCCACTTGGACAAATCCATTTGTAATTAGACCAATTACTCTATAAATATAAAAAAAAAAGTTGATTTAGGGATTCCCAAGGGAGTCAGCCTCAAAATGTGTAATTTCTTTCCCTGTGTGTAATTTTTGGCCCAAGAAATTAATGGTAAATACTTTTCCCAGAACTGTTAGTACGTGTTTTGGTTTTGTTTGGAATCTATATTCTTCAGGTAAAACAGATTTCCACAAAAAGGAATTTTACATATTACTTCGTACTGGACCCATCAACAGCCTATAAAGCCCAGAAGCTTTGTGGCAAAGCCATTTACAAGTTGTCCGTAGCACAGAAGGGATGTTGCCTTTTCTAAGGGTGGTGGACCTTTTCACAGAGTCACTGTGGGCCATACCTCACCCTTTGCAGTTCTGGTGAAAAAGGAACATGGCTGTAATTCTGTGCATTTTCTCACTTCCAACAAGGACATTTGACTTCACACAGTCGGTGGAAGAAAAGTACGTAATGTACACCAGCGGCATAAAAAAGGGTGTTTCTGGATGTGGAAATGTATCCTAAGTCAACAGCCTCATCTAGGAATGACAGTTTGTTGTGCTGGGCATGCTTGTCTCACACACAAGCACTTGTTTTGTGTGTGTCCGGCTTGATCGCATGGGGGAGGTGACAGTTTGTTGTGCTGGGCATGCTTGTCTCACACACAAGCACTTGTTTTGTGTGTGTCCGGCTTGATCGCATGGGGGAGGTGTGCGCGCTCCTGCCCATCTGACAAACGGGAAACCCGCCAAAACCACAGTCATGCACAACCAGCTAAAAAGCACGCACATTTCTTTTCTTGTGTAAAACGTGTTCATCATTTATGTCCAAATTTCTGTAGTAATGACTAGACTAAACGAAGATGAAGATATTTTACACTGTGTTCATAAACCAAATGTGTACATTCAGAGTCATCGTGTTAAATAAAATGGAAACGCTATTTTGACCATAATTATTTGCAACTTATTTTTCCTTAAGATGAAATGTTTTTTGCACTCCCCCCTAATCCTACTCCCCCCCCCTTTTTTTTACGTTTTCATCTCACAGTAAATCCAGGTGGACTAAAACTTCTTCCTGTATTAGTAGAACAGCAGTGGCCTGAAGAAACAGTGTCCTGGCTTTAGCTTCTAAACCAGAGAGCGAGCTTCTGTTATGTGGTTCTCCCATCTCACACAACTTTCTGTAAATCCCATGAATGCCAGAGACATAGCTAGAAAATGAACTGAGCTCTTCTTGGTCCACAACCGAGAAATATTTCTTCTTGGAATTTAGAATGACGCAGATGAAAGAGATATTACTTAGGGGAGCACATTCAAGCCAAGTTTCACTGAAATTTGATTATTGAACATCATAGAATCTCAGGCTAGAACAGACTTGTAAACATGTTACTATTAACTGCCCCCAGCAGCCCACCAAAGTACTTTCAATCTTTTCTGCAAATATTAGTAAAGAGAAGGGAGTGCCATACCTCCTTAAAGGCACCTATTACAGTTTTAGAGGGCTCTGCCTCGATTGTACTCTATTTATCCAATCGTGTAGGTCACTATGTGCACAAGTCACTGTAGGAGAAACAAAGGTAAGCAGAAAGTTACGGGGAGCTCTTCCTTCTATGGAATTGAAGTGTCTCCTCTGTCCCTCATAACTTCCCAGTTCACAAGTCTGGGGCGGGGCACATACACATCAAATCCATCTTTATGACAGCCTCTAGGCATGCAAATCGCTCTCCTGTCCTTCTGGATCCACTGTTCCCATTTCCTGCAATGATGTGCCTCTGAGCACAGAGCCAGACACAGCGAGCTCCCTCAGCCAGATGGAAACAGAAGGTCTGCACCTGGCCCAGGGCCTGTTCCCTGAGTGGATAGTGGGCCTGGTGGGCTGACAGACCCTGCTGCCTGGTTCTGGAAGGAAGTTCATTTCTATGGTAGAATGTGGGATTGGGAGGCCATAGAGACAGAGCCAGGTGAACTAAAATTCCTTCTATCGGACAATCATCGTGTACCTCTTTTGGGGAGAATCTTCTGGTGTCCCGGCTGGTAGGCTTTATCTGACAAAAGCGTCAGCAGAGAGCACAGTCTTTGTCCCTCAGGATCAGGAGAACTGATAAGGCCAGGACAAGAGTTCGAGTCGTGAAGGGAAGGGAGCTGAGAACCCAAGATGGGGCGCGGGCCAGGGCTGGACTAAAAAGGCCTGGAAAGCCGTTCTTCTGACTTGATTTTGAATTCTTTAGCAACCTATTCATTCTGTTCCCTAAACAATTCCATCTGTGGTTGTCTCTCACAGGGTGGTGCCTGGACCCATTCTCCACATGTGGTCTGACCTGAGCATGGCGGCATAGGGCCAGCCACCATTATTCTAGGAGTTTCTTATCTCCTGAGACAGCCTGGGATCAAATTGGGGAGACACAGCTGCAAGTTATCTTGGGGGACAGTGTGTTTACAGAGTGAGAGAAAACATTTTCAAAGCTCGGATTATGCATTGAATACGGTTTCTGATGGCGTTCCTAATGGGAATTGGTCTTGGTGGTGTTGCAGGAAAATAAGACCATGAGGCAGGGCTGCATGTGACTTTAGTCACGTGGATGGGAGCCCACTTTTGGGCCAGAAGTGACTATTTGTAAATAAGGGGCCTATTTTGGAGAAGGTGAGAGCTTGTTAACTTGGGTGGTTATAAATGGATTATGCGATTATCTCCAACTCACTCTCCCGAACTGTCAGTTTACAAGAACCAGTTCCTGCCCTCTCTTAACCTTCCTCAGACCGTTAGCACAGAGCCAAAGTGCTCATCTCGTTCCGAGAAGGAAACCCCAAAACACATGGACACCTCAATCCATTCTTACTCTTAAATGTGATTCTGAGAATCTTACAAAAAATTTAAGTCTTTCAGTTCAATTTGAGATTCTTTGGTGGGAGGCAGGAAGCACCATGGTCAAATCAGGATTTGGCAGAAAAGTTTCACTCACAGGACACAGGGCCAACTTTCTTGCACCACATGGGAATGTGCTAGAAAATCTGGTGCTAACACCTTATGAGTATTCCTGCCTAACATGCATAACCTAACCTGACCCTGAGTGCAGAAACATCACACGAACCCATGAGAAGGACATGCTACAAAATAACTAGTCTATACTCTTCAAACCCATCCATGAAAGGCAAAGATAGATTGAGAAACTGTTCTAGATTAAAAGAGACAAAAAAGATGTGACACCTAAATGGAACATGTCACCCTGGACTCGTCCGAGATCGCTAAAAAATGGCCAAAAAGGAAATTATCTTTCTGTTAGGCTCCCTGCAGCTCAGTTAAGAGAGCATCCAACTTTATCAATTGTAGACTTTCAAATGACATTTATTTCCAAAATCTTCTGCATGGTTATTGCTCTTTTTTGGAAGCTGCGAGAGGTTTCTACAGGAGGAGTAAGTAGGCTTTTGCCCAATGCAATGTTGAAGAAGCAAGCAGGCGACACTAAAAATGAGACCTTTGCCCATTAGGCAAACTCAATGGAAGGAACAGAGCCGGGGGCGAGGGGGTGGCTGTAGGGGACACACTTCATCAGTGTGGCAAACCTGACGTCAGTAGATGCGCTACAACAAAACATTTTCCTGAAATAGCCAAGCTCAACACTCCACTCCCCCAAAAGAAGCAAGCTTTTCAGGCAATAAACCATCTGTTTCAAGTGTTTAGAAAACGGATCTCCAATCACTGGTAATTTAAACTTCCTTATACCCCAGTTCAATGCTTGATAAGGAAAGAGTGCTAACAAGATGGGAACTGAGTTACTATATTAAGAAACCCAGACAGAACAAAAACCAGCCCCCTGCGGTCGTTTTGTTTATGCTGTAGACCCATCTGTTTTAATTAACATCATATTTACATGAGACCAGCTCCTGGTACAGCGTTTGCAGCAACTGTCACATGGTTTGTTCTTTGTTTTTTATGAAGGTTTTGCAAAAGCGTAACTGAGACCAGGCCTGAATAAGGGATATATAGTGGAATCATGTCACAGCATCCTAGCTTCCCCAGGCCAGGCGCACCTGCTGTGGGGTTTTGAGCCAGGTGTCAGATGGCCGGAGAAAAATATAGATGTCCAGTTAAATTTGAATCTAAGATAAGCAATGAATAACTTGTTTGGTATAAGTATGTGCCATATATTGCATGGGACATATTTATACTCAAAACATGTTCTTTGTTTATCTGAAATTCAAATTTAGTTGGGTGTCCTGTGCATTTATTTGCTAAATGTGGCAACCTTAGTCAGCTAGTGCTCTGCAGGTTACAGGAATGGAAAGAGCCAGAGGAAAATAAAGTAGCTATCCTTCCGTTCCCACGTGGGCTATTCAGAGAATCACAAATCAAGCCTAGCAAGGTTCATTGTTGAAGAACAGCTTTGAGATTGGAGATTGAAATCTACTTGTCCATGATACCTGCTATATTGAAAACAGTAACGTTACCTCACACGTCATCCTCCCCATTCCCCTGAAAATCTTTCCTTTAAAAATTTTAAAGATTGGGACGCCTGGGTGGCTCGATCGGTTAAGTGGCTGCCTTCAGCTCAGGTCATCATCCCAGGTCCTGGGATCGCATCCCACATTGGGCTCCCTGCTTAGCCAGGAACCTGCTTCTCTCCCTCTGCCTGCCGCCCCCCCTACTTGTGTGCACTCTCTCTCTGACAAATCTTTAAAGATTTTATTTATTTATTTGAGAGAGAGAGGCTGGGAAGAGGGGCAGAGGGAGAGGGAGAGAATCTCAAGCAAACTCCCCACTGAGCACGGAGCCCAACCTCACAACCCTGAGATCATGACCTGAGCCAAATCAAGAGTCCAAAGCTTAAGCGGCTGAGCCACCCAGGTGCCCCAAAAATCTTACCTTTAAAGGTTCTTTTTCTCATATTGACTTTTCCTGTTTTAGATTTTGTTAAATTCATAAAAGTGAAATTGCTAGAGAAAAGGACATGCACATTCAGAATATATCATTCTGAGAGACACTAGCAAGTTCATCTCCAAAATGTTATACAAATTCTACTCTATCAGCTGTATACAAGAGTACTGTTTCTCTTCAGTTTCCAATATTCAACACTACTGCTTTTCTTAATGGATGCTGCTCTTGTTGAATTGTGTCCCCCAAGTTCATAGGTCGAAGCCTTAACCCCCAGTACCTCAGAGTGTGACCTTATTTAGAAATAGGGTCTTCAAAGAGGTAGTCAGTTGAAATGAGGTCATTAGGGCAGGCCCTAACCCAACACGATTGGCGTCCTTATAAAAAAGGCAGATTTGGACGTAGAGAGAGCCATGAACATGGGGTGAACACAGTGTGAAGATAAACGCAGAGGTCAGCATAGTGCATCTTCAAGCCAAGGACCTCCAGTGATTGTCAGAGGACCACCAGCAACTAGGAGAGAGGCATGGACAAGATCTTGTATCACAGCCCGCAGAAGGAACCTACCTTCCAACACCTTGATCACAGACTTCTAGCTTCCACAGCCATGAGACGATCAATTTCTGTTTCTCAAGCCGCCCTGTTTGTGGTACCGTTACAGTAGCTCCAGGAAACCAATACAGATGCTAAGTACAATAAATATGAATACATTTAAATTTATTTCTGTAATGATTGGTGAGTTTGAATATATTTGTTTATATTTCTTGACTAATTCTCTTTATTCTATCAAGAGACTTCCTTTTATCCATTGTTCATATTCTTCTAACTGATTTATTGGCACATATTAAGCCATATATGTTGTGTGCAATTAATCCTTTGTTATAGACTGTCAATAGTTTTCCTGTTTGTTGCTTCTCTTTTAACATTTCAAAAATACTGTGTTTTGCGGCTCAAACTTTTTACATTTTTATTTAGTCTTTTCCTTTGTGACTTCTTGGTTTTGTGCATCACGCTTAGAAATGGTTTCTCCATCTCAAAGTTATGAAAATGTTTTTTTCAGCAGGGGAATGTGTGGCCTAGCTTAATGAAACAGCCAAAGGAAGAAGAAGAGGTTGAGGGAATAGGGATGTTTTTTCCTGACTCAGACCATCATAAAGCAATTTCACACTGGGCCTGGAAAATGTTGAAAGCCTCACTTTATCTTATAAGTTCTTCAAAAACCTCCAATTTTGCAATTGCCTCTCAATCCATAGTTCCCATGACCAGAGAGCTGGTTGCTTACTCCTCCCTCAATGCCCAGGGAACCGGAAGCCAACCCCAGGTTCTTCTGTGCTAATGTTCCATCACGTCTTCAGGTTGTCGTACTAGATGTTCCCATTCTCTGTCCCTGTGGGACCAACCATACCCGAACAGTGCTCAGAGTATAATACCTCACCGGTGTGGAAGCTAGCCAGGGGCTCCTTGAGTCTCTCTCTCTCGGTCTCTTTACATGGCTACCTCAGGGTAACTGGGCCTCTTATGTGGTGGCAGAAGGTTTCCAGAGTACCTGTCCTAAGAGTGCTAGTGAGGCAGAAGTTGTTTTGTCTTTTATTAACTAGCCTCCAAAGACATGCAGCATCACTTTCTCCACATTCTATTCTGTAGGACTGAGCCATCAAGGCCAAATGATCAATGGGATGGGAATTAGACCCATCTTCTGAAGGGACATATGTTGATGATTTTCAGGCATCTTTGAATACTCCCATCAATAACATCTAAGAAATCTAAGAAATCTCTAAGCTGATTCCCTCTCTTCTGTGCACTGTCCTTCATGGGTCCATATGCCTGCATTCCTTGCCCCACTTACCCTGAGAGAGCCAGCCTGTCCCTGCTCAACAGTAACTTCTGTTCTTCACTCTTCCACCAGAGCAGGTCAGCAGCTTGGCTTCTGAACTTGGATTTCCTTCATGGGGCTCAGACTTGAGTGCTTGATCTTCCTCCCCAGAAACATGGGAAATGCATGTCAAGTTTTCCGTGGGGGCACAGTTTGAAGCAACTCTTACTTCACTTCAAGGGTAGGGTGGGCATTCTTCCCCTCCCCTTAATTCCAAAATGCAGAAACAGTCCAAGTGAATTCATAGTCACAAAATCACATTTTGAATACACGTAGGCATGGAAAATATTTCCTTAATGAGAAAGTTTTTTTCTTAAATTAAGTCAAATTGTGATAGGTTTTAAAAATTTGGTGAGTCAACATGGCTAAACACCATGTTTAAGCTAGAGCCATAAGCCTCTTTCAGTTCTGTTTGTTTATTAGATTTTAAATAAATTCTAATTTGGAATTCTTGCTGTTTGGACAAAGGAATAGCAGAAAAATTAAGTAACCTAACTAAAGTCAACAAATTAGTCAGTGGAAGAATTAATTATTAAGACCTAGTTACTGCAACTTCTTATGTTGGGATTCAACCTGACATGCAACCAAGATGTTTTTAGTGAACTTTTATCCTAAGATTTGCTTCAATACTTGGGGTTGTTGTTGTTGTTGTTGTTGTTTTTAATGAGCAGAAAACAAACAAAAAATTCCAGATCCTAACAGACTATCTTCTATATTTTCCAAACTTCTATGAACATTTTTTAACAAAAGCCGGATTTTAAGACTGCCAAGCAATATAGCAAGTGCAGATCTACGTAATGTGGTTGAATGCCATTGGCTCGAGGAGTTGCAAAGTGAGAAGCAAAGTGCTTTTGAAACAACCCAGGAACGCGGTGTTGAAAAGCCGCATGTAGAGTTAAGTAAAGGTTGGAGGCAGTGTGGACTTCCAGGCAAGTACAGTAACCAAGTCCCGTGATCCATCACCTTCAGGTTTGTTGTTTTTTGCCATGACAACAGCTTATCTTTGGTAGATGTTTTTGGATCCACAGCTGACACTTGAGGAGGTGGCTTTTCTTAACCGGATTGATGAATGAAGACCAAATATGAAAATGAAGCAACAGAGCAAGAGATTTCTCTGTGGAGCAGATCAAGGGATTCAGTATAACTGCTCTTTTCATGATGACACAAGTGATGTCAAAAACACACCAAGTGGAGCATACTGGTTTCTCTGAGCTCTTATATTCACAAAGAAGATGCAGTGAATCGATCACATACAGCTCATTGGAGCCCTTTAGAGCTATGACTAGTGCTATTCCTAGCACAATAACTAAAATCGGTAATGGAAACATCCAACTGTTGGCCTCTAATCCTTGCACCCAGGCAAATTAGATCAACCCGAAGTCCCAGTGCCAGATTTCAGACTCTGCTAGGCCCACCCTGAGTTTGCGTGGCCATCTTGTCATTCTGGACAAGAAGAGTACAGGTGCTGGGACAGACCTCGTCCTTGTCTTCTCCTTAGACCACCGAATGATCCCACCCTTCTCTTTGAGCTGTCTAGAATGGGGATGGCAACCCCCGGGGCCAGGCAAGTAACATCAACAGTGAGGTGGCCTGGAGACTGCGGAGGGCTTAGATTCCACCTGTTAGCAGCAACACTGGTGCAGGTCCAGACAATGGTTGCCATGTAGAGTTTAGGCCCATGTGTGCCAGATCTTCCAATTTTTAAGATGAGCTAGAAATCTGGAATTTCAAATTTTTTGAATGCTTCCGTCTGATTCCAGAAAGCTTCTCCATTCTGCGAAGTACAAATAATGCATCTCTGTGAGCCAGATTTGGCCCACAACCTACCTCTCTGGTCTCGAGGTTAGTTGGAACATGGGGAGAATCACAATCCCCCTGACTGGGTCTATGATTTTTCCTACTGAGCCCAGAGCTCTAGCAATGGTGTCCAGAACTGGAACTCTTCCTCCTAAGGCTCATTCTCTCTGTTTGACTCTCAGCTGCTTCTCTTAGTCAAGAAGAATCAGGAATTGGGTTGGGAGTTTCCTTGCCCCCTCCTCCCCAGATCTGGAGAGATTACCTCTGCTCCTTGGTAGTACAAAGTCAACAGCATCTTTAGAGTCCCCGGTAGGCCTGTTAAGGCCTGCCCTTGTTCCTGGCATTGTTCCTACAGCTCAACATTAGAATGGGACTTTCTCCAACAAAGAGGCATTCTATTCCAATAGTTCTCAGGCTACATCAGAATCATCCGAGGAATAATTTTTTAAAAAGTGTCTGGTCTTACCCAGGAGAATCAGATTTGGTCAAAGGGGTATGATGTTGGGGAGCAGTTCTCAAATGTTTTGTCCTCAAGACCCCTTTGCATCCTTAAAAATTACTAAAGATCCCAAAGAACTTTATGTGGGTTATATCTATTTATATTTACTATATTTACTACTTACAGTTATTGTATTTTTAACTGAAAATATTTAAATATATATTTACTAATCCATTTTAAAATTAATAAACTCATTGCACATTAATATAAACTAACATATTTTGTGAATAATAAATATATTTTCCAAAACAAAAGTGATGAGAAGATTGGCATTGCTTTACAATTTTACAAATCTTTTCAATGTCTGGCTTAATAAAAGACAACTGGATTGTCCTCTCTGCTTCTTCATTCAATCCATTGCAATATGTTGTCTTGGTTGAAGAGATGAAGAAAATTTGACCCCCTACAAATTTGCAGTTAAAAAAGGGAGACATATTTTAATAGCTCGTTCAGATAATTGTGGATATTCTTTGATACTATACTAAAACTTAGTGAGTGATACTTTCTTAAATGTTAGTGGCAAAGTGAAATTTTAAAGATTTTATTTATTTATTTGAGACAGAGAGAATGAGAGAGAGCACATGAGAGGGGGGAGGGTCAGAGGCAGAAGCAGACTCCCTGCCCAGCAGGCAGCCCGATGCGGGACTCGATCCAGGGACTCCAGGATCATGACCTGAGCCGAAGGCAGTCGCTCAACCAACTGAGCCACCCAGGCGCCCCAAAGTGAAATTTTAAATCGTATTAATGAACTCTGTACTTAGTTACATTAAAATCCGTTGGCCTTTTTGCACTTTTTTTTTGGTCTCACCATTCTGGATGCCAAAAGTCCAGAATCAAGGTGTTGGAAGGGTTGGTTTCTTCTACTTTTAAAAACATTTTTTGAGTATAATTGATACACAATGTTACATCAGTTTCAGGTGTACAACACAGTGATTCAACATCTCTCTATTATGCTGTGCTCACCACAGTGTAGCTCCCATCTGTTACCACACAACGCTATTATAGTATCATTGACCATATTCCCTGTGCTGTACGTTTTATTTCTGTGACTTACTCATTCCACGACTAGAGGTCGTCTTGCACTTTTAATGGATATTTTACCTAAGAATGATTCTATAATATCATGCTTTTGTCATTTGGAAAATATTTGTTCACACATCTTCTAAACGTTGACACACTTCATTATACATATACATCATCACACATCATGTAGCTCTGGGAAAACTTTATCGTATAGTTCTCATTCTCCCTGAGAGAATGAAAACGATAAAAGCAAGTATCTTGGATTGTTGTGAAAATGGTTTTGACCTCTATGGACCCCCTGGTGTATCAGAAAGAGCCCTTTTCTAGAACTATATAGATCTACTATATATAGTGCTACAGGCTAGCTAAGCGACCTTAAGAAAGTTTCCTCACCTTTCTATGGCAGTTTCTCAGTTTTAAAATGGAAGTTCGGGGGACGCCTGGGTGGCTCAGTCGGTTAAGCAACTGCCTTCGGCTCAGGTCATGATTCTGGAGTCCCGGGACCGAGTCCCGCATCCGGCTCCCTGTTCGGTGGGGAGTCTGCTTCTCCCTCTGAGCCTCCCCCCTCTCATGCTCTCTCTCTCTCTCTCTCTGTCTCCCTCCATCTCTCTCTCAAATAAATAAATAAAATCTTAAATCAAAGGTAGAAAAACGTGTTGTTGTGAGGGACTGTCCCTCGTGTTATGGGATAGTTAACATCTCTATCTCCCTCACTAAACACAGGTTGTAGCCCATCTTCAATCCTTCAACACACCCAGAACCCTGGAGTAAACCCTCTAGGGGGCGATATTGCCTCCACTTGAGATCTATTGGACTGCATGAACTTTAAGTTTCCTTTTAATTCTGACACCAACTCTATTAAAAAGTGAGAAAATGACCTAAAATAAGTGAGCATATTTTGAATTTCTCCTTTGCTTTGTGTGTATGTGTGTGCACACATCTATTTTAAATGTATCTAACTTGAACAAATGTTTATGACAATTTTGGTCTAATGACAGAGAAGGTAGCACGATTAGAAGAGCGAGAGTGGAGGCAGGAAGGGGAAATAAGTGTAGGGGAAAAAATCCACATTCTCCTGCCACATTTTTACGAACGAAGAATTCATAAAATCTTTAACAGTGGTTAGTGTTCTGTGTATCCACTTGAGCAGCTGACCTGAGGTGTGGGAAGAGAGAGCCAAGGGAAGAGTTCCCTAGACTACCAAACTCTGGAGACCATATAGACAGCCATGAAAACGACCCTCAGCCAGCCCTAACTCCTTTCTGCTCCTGAAGGGGCAGGTGTGTCCTAGAGGCTAAAAGCCTGAGTGCTAGAGCCAGCCTGCCTGCTTCTTACTTAACCCCTCTATGCTTCTGTTCCCTCATCTGCCGAGCGCAAAAAATAAAAGCACCTACCTGATAGACTTACTGTGAGAAGGAACTGTGTGAACGCATACGACGTACTTGGAACAGTGTGTGCCAGTGAATAACGAAGCAATAAATGTCAGCTAATAGTGTTACTAAGTGAAGGCAGGAAGCCCAACTCCCTACTGCTGAAAAGTTCGGGCCACCTTTGATGTTTTGTTCACCTTTCTCTGTTACATTTTTCCATTCTCCTCCCATAAGGCTGAATATAAAACTGATTTATCATACTTTTATGTGAGCACATGCGCAGTTGGTTTTCAGAGGGGAAAACACCATGTTTATAAACCTGGATGGTTTCAGTGAAGAGCTCCCAGACTGCTTTCCTGATGTTCATTCTAAGTAAAGGCAAAGAAATTTCCCAAAGCCCCATAAAGCGGGCACACCAGAATTTTGGGGGATGGGAACACACACTTTTAAATGGGGCTGATCTGAAATTATCTCTGTTGGCAACGAAAATCCCACAGAAACAGGCCAAAATGGAACTCCTGAGATTTCTAGCTTTGAGAATGGCCAGTGAGAAGAAAATTCTAGATTTAAAAGGGAGACCACCTTGCCAGGACTTTTCCACAGAAAGCATTTGGAAAAGATTGGAAGGGAATCCTGGAGATCTTCCTGTATAGTCTTCCTCTTCCTCCCCCAGAAAGACAGAGATTGGTTTACTTTTGGCATTCTGCTCTTTGCAGAACCTCTCCATGGGCTCCAAAGAATTTATACTTTCACAGCACCAGAGAAATGATGGTGGTGGGGGGAGGCTAAGCAGGCAAAGGCACCCACCTCTTGGGTTAACTGCGCCCTATTTGTGACCTGACTTCCGGCTGACTCACGGAGTTCTGAGAGAAGAGTTCTGACAGATGTGTATACTCCATCAGCATTGCAGAGATAAGGGTAGGTGATCTCACAGCAAAGCTTCTGTATGTTTGTGTATGTTCGTCTCTGAATAAATACTCTCTAGTAGAGCTTCTCGGTCCGTGTTTCTCGTATCTGTTCCTAAGTGGCCCAGACACTTAGCTACTCTTTCCTCAAGATTCTACTAATGAGGGCGCCTGGGTGGCTCAGTCGGTTAAGCGTCTGCCTTTGGCTCAGGTCATGATCCTGGAGTCCCGGGATCGAGTCCCGCATCGGGCTCCCTGCTCTGCGGGGAGCCTGCTTCTCCCTCTGCCTCTCTCTCTCTCTCTCTCTCTGTGTCTGTCATGAATAAATAAATAAAATCTTTATAAAAAAAAAAAGATTCTACTAATGACCAATTTAAGAACCACCCTTACCGTACCCACCATAAGACTACCACTCAAGTGTCATCTTCCCCAAGAGGCTCCCCCACATTTGGTGCTGGGTTCTTCTTTTTTATGTGTCCTATCAGCAACCATTACACACGGCCATTACAGCACGCGTCCTGTCAATCTGGAAAAGTCTACTCACAAGGACTGTATTTTTAATAATTTCATCCCATACCTACCAGGAATATTGTCTCTCCTGTTTCCTTTGCCAGAATGCCCTTCTTAGGGCTCACTCTGAAAACCCATCTATTCTCTTACTGAGGACTCTATTTACTTCTTATGTAGCATTAATCATCACCTGCAGCTTTTCTATTTGTTAGTTTTCTAGTATCTGTCTCTCTGTCCCTCTAGAAGGACCCTGTGTGAAGGCGAGGACCTTGCTTTCTTGTCTCCATCACAGAGCTTGGCTTTCACGAGCCAAAAATATTACCTAGAATAAATGATAACATGCCTGGCACATACACGATAGCCAAAAAGTACCTAAAATTCAGTCCAGAGCTGCATCACTGCATATCTTTCCAAAAATGAATTCTCTGTATTTTTTTGTTGTTGTAGAAAACTCTTATTTCATGCTGACCAGTTACACACACACACACACACGTATTATGTGGAAATGATGCAAAAGTCTTTTTCGGTGGGATGGTGTCTGCTGGTGACAAGGACTGAGTACTTCCTGGAGACTACTGGTTCTTCAGGGCTTTGAGACAAAGCACATTTTCTTTAAAAACCCTTCCTTTGGTGGGCGCCAGGGTGGCTCAGTCGTTAAGCGTCTGCCTTCAGCTCAGGTCATGGTCCCAGGGTCCTGGGATCGAGCCCCGCATCGGGCTCCCTGCTCCGCGGGAAGCCTGCTTCTCCTTCTCCCTCTGTCCCTTCCCACTGCTTGTGCTCACTCGCACTCTCTCTCTCTCTCAAATAAATAAGTAAATAATCTTGAAAAAAGAAAGAGAAAAAAAAAACCCTTCCTTTTGAAACGATTGGAAGCACCCTTGGGCATTCCTTTCTTGGTTTTAGAGCAGGGGCAGACCCAAGGGACCTGCCCTGTAGCCCATGTTGGGATGTATCTGAGGCTCGCTCCAGCCCAGTGCTCTGGACCCATCAATTAACGTTCCCACCTCCACTTACCTACCCAGGCGGGGGTAAAGACCTCGGAAAATATTGTTTCCTCAATATTTCCTCCAGCAAAGAGAAATACTGTTTGTCACCATGGAGTAGACAAGACAGGATCTTTTCTTTTTCTATGCATTTTTTTTCCTTGGCATAGCTGTCATTCAGGTCCTGCACAGGTGGTTGTAGAAGGCAGGATGAGGAGGGGCCCCGAGGATGCCCAGGCCATGGCTCTCACTGGGTCACTTCCATACAGGCCACCCTACAATGAATTCAAGCAATAAAGTCTCTCCGTAGGTGAAGTACCCCGGCGCTGAGAGGCCCATGTGCTCCCAGATGGCTTTACAGCTCCTCTCCAAAAGAGCCACTGACTCTTTTTTTTTTTTTTTAAGATTTTATTTATTTATCTGACAGAGAGACACAGCGAGAGAGGGAACACAAGCAGGGGGAGTGGGAGAGGGAGAAGCAGACTCCCCACAGAGCAGGGAGCCCGATGCGGGGCTTGATCCCAGGACCTGGCATCATGACCTGAGACGAAGGCAGACGCTTAACGACTGAGCCACCCAGGCGCCCCAAGAGCCACTAACTCTTAAAAAGAGAACTTTGGCTTCCTTGGCCTTCACGTTTCTTGAAACTTCCAGCTCATTCGGGACTGCCACATGGAGAACGACATCAAAATGCTGGGATTTAGTGACTCTTGCTTGCCTGCCTCCCGCTTTTGGCATCGGTAGCTATTACTTGCCTCTAAGTAATTTCCCCGTCTGGTAACCAAGTTTTCTCCAGAAGCTCCCCTATTTGGCCAGCAGTGTTAGTAAAGAGCACACTCAGCCTGAATTCAAAACTTGGTTGCACCTGCAATAGCAGCGAGACGCTGGGCTGGTCATGTGGCCTCGCCCAACCTCCTTCACTGATTGCTTGCTTATGTGTTATTATTTAGCGAAATAAGAGTCACTAATAATGCCTCCTTCTTAAGATTTTCTCACTAAGTGGAATAATCCATGCAAATTGTTCATACAACGTCTAAAGTACTGTTAAAGCTTACATTTTAGCAATAGTAATAAAAATACAATGAGTTTAAATGATAGCTAATCCTGATAAATTATCAACATTTATCAGCATCATTATTGTTACAATGATGATTAAGAGAATGGGTGTTAATATAAAGCACACCACCTTTTTTTTTTTTTTTAAGATTTTATTTATTTATTTGAGAGAGAGAGAGAGAATGAGCACGGGGCGGGGCGGGGGGGAGTGGAGGGTTGGTCAGAGGGAGAAGCAGACGGAGTTCGAGGCAGGACTCCATCCTGGGACTCCAGGATCATGACCTGAGCTGAAGGCAGTCACTTAACCAACTGAGCCACCCAGGCGCCCAAAGCACACCAGCTTTTGAGCCTTGTGTCTACCACTTGCCATCTTTGTGCTCCTTTCCTCCTGCATATCTCCTGTGCAAATATGAGCAAAAATAGCCCTCAAAAGACTACCGAGGGGATTCGGGGAGGTCAAGTTAAAAAATAAAGAAATGAAAGCTTAGGGCCTGGCTAATAGGTAAGTGTTCAATAAACCTGAGTTGCTCAAGAGGAGAGCTCAGTAGCAGAACTCTCTTCTCCTCTGTGAGGACAAAATTTGGTGACTCTTTTTCTCCCACAGTGCCTTTTTGTCCATCTTGAATTATTTTGTAGGTAGAGCGACCAGGTACAGAACTTCGATCCTGAGGCCATCAGTCAGTCAACCAATGCTGACGAAGCCAGAGGCTCCCCCACCTCAGTTCACGGTGCTCTTGCTTTCTCAGTAAGTGGTTCTCTGATCCCTGGGCCAAAAGAACTATCTAATGGCACCATTTATTGAGTAGTTAAGTCCAAACAATCTAGGAAGCATTCATTTGTTTATCTATCTATCTATCTATCTATTTATTTATTTATTTAATAATTTAGTCGCTGTTCAGAAAAAACACGTACATACACTGAAACAAGAACAATACTGTTTTTCATTTTACTTTGAAATCCCCACAGTTACTAGCAGGCTGTGCTGTTGTTGGGCACGGCAAGCTTTCCCAGACCAGCCACCCTTGTTTCCTGTCCCACACTGGTTTTCTGCAACTCGTGCATTTTGTCACAGCAACAACCCAAAGCCAAACTTCAAAAGATCTGATGTCATTGAAAGGAATGCAGATGATCTAATGTTGAAGCTGTGCACTATCTGTCTCCAGCTGGTCGTCTGCTCTGGGCCTCACGGATGTCGAGGATCGCTGTTTCCCTCAGAAAGGTAAAAGACCGTGGTGCCCTGTGGGTTTGCTACAGCGCCTGCGGCAGGGTGCCTCGGCACACGGTTTGGGAACGGCCGGGTAGATCGCTCCGTTGCTGTGTGCCAAGAGGTTGGCCAATCACCGGATCTGATGCATGAATCGGAGGGACACAGTGTGGGCCCCACGATTCTTAGAGGTTAGTGGACGAGACCAACATTAATCAAAGAATCTTACCAAAAAATGCATTATTACAAACTAAGTGCAGTGAAGTGAAAGCAGCCTGTTCTTGGCTGGGCCTTGTTCTCAGGCCTGAGAGAAGAATCTGTCCTCGTTTGGTTCTCAGCAGGTGTTTCCTTTGGCAGCTGCAAACCTACAGCTGTACTCAGCACTCTCCTTCCTAAACAATGACTTAGGGAAGAAAATTGATTTGACTAGAACTGGGGAATTAAAAATAGCAATGTCAGTCTTAATGAGATGTATCTTGTGGGGTCAAGGACGCCCATACGTACCTCAGCATCATCTCCTTACCTCTGGTTGTCAGGAAGAATATTCAGAGGGGGTTCTCCAAGAAAAATCACTGTATTTCAACAAGGCTTTTGCTATAAATCCTACAGGTTGGGCCAGGGTGCATGTCTGGGCCTCTTGGGATGGATGCCTTTTGTCCTGGTCCTGCACAGGCTAAAGCCTACAACCTGGAAGCAGGCTATCTGGCATTTGGGTCTCTGTACACTGGACCCTGGCCTTCATCTCTAGAACTGTAGTTTTTATTTTATTTTTATTTTTTAAAGAATTTATTTATTTATTTGACTAAGAGAACACAAAAGGGGGGACAACAGAGGGAGAGGGAAGCAGGCTCCCTGTTCCCTGCAATGTCGGGCTCAAACCCAGGACCCTGGGATCATGACCTGAGCCGAAGGCAGACGCTTAACTGACTGAGCCACCTGGGTGCCCCTGAACTATCGTTTTTAAACTCACGATGTGTAAGTGGGGGAAGGCCCCCGGTCTCCTTACCAAACTAGTCGAGTGAAGTAATGACTCCCAGAAGATAACACTGCAGGGGCTAGTTTTCACCTCAGCCTCTCAGCCTCTGGTGCCAGGCCCACCAAAATATCCTCACCCCGTGTTTTAGCCCGTCCTTGGGTTGATGGAGAAGCACGAATCTAGAGCTCCCACTAGCGGCGGGAGAGAGGCACCAACATTGTTCCACTTACCCTTTGTTTCTTCCCTTGTTCACACTGAGTTTAACAGCTAGGCTGATGGTCTCCGAGAAACATTCAAAAATGCCCTCTTCACTTTTGTGGGGACATTTTCCCAACCATTGGCAGTTTTCTATGGACCTTCAGAGAACAATGGATGCCTCCAGGCTTTTATGAATGCTTCTTCATTGTTGACCCCCAAAGCTTCAGCTACTAGGAGAGAAGTGTAATAAATCACTTCATCCTTACCACCACCTCCCCACCTCCCCCTTTCCCTTCTTTTTCTGAGGACTGTTCAGAATCAAGATGTGAAGCTTACACACGCGCGCGCGCGCACACACACACACACGCACACACGTGCAGCTAGACTAGCCCTGCCTTCCACCCGCAGGGAGATAGATAGGGCTGCTGGGGAGTCTGCAATGAGGGGCTTGGAAAAGCTCCACTCAGGGATTAAGAAAAGTGCTTCCCTCCCCTCCTTGCCTTGTTGATGCTTCTTCCTAGATCTGCTTTCTCTCAGTGTCAGAGTGGTGAGATTGGCAGGGGTAAGGAGCAGGCAGCAGGCAGGGGCCAGGGAGGCTGCTCAGCCCTCCCGGAGTACAGGCTGCAAATCCACCTCTAGCCCAGGTGCAAAGGGCCTGGTGCTGCCATGAGGTCCAGCCCAGGTCACTGGGGGATTAAACTGTAGTTTGGACTAAAACCTTCATAACAATAAAGAATGTGTACTGTCTGGCATATCCCCACAAACCCACAACAGTAAAAACTGGGTGAGAATAGGTTCAGCATTCAGGGTTCCTGGGTCAAGTGAGATCCTGCCTCATTACAGCTAACTAATAAAAATGTTAATAATAATTATAATTTGATAAATAATCTAATAAAAATGCTATTTCTCATCATTTAAAGCCAGGCTTCCTGACCCCCATCCAGTGTCCTTCTCACAGTACCTACGGGTCAGCAAGATTTTAAAGTTCTGATCCTATTGACCTTCTGTGACAGAAAATTTAAAACAAAATGCAACAACAACCCACATTTTCCAGTTGTGACGATATGAAAATTTGTACTAATTTGCCGAAGAGATTCTGAAAGATAAGGATCTCTCTTCAATAGAGATGTAAGTGATGATACTTTTAAAATGATACCAAGTATTATGAGCTGAATGTGCCTTCTTCTGGAGTCCCAACCCCCAGTATCTCAAAACATAGCTGTATTTGGAGATAGGGCCTTTAAGAGGTGATCAAGGATAAAATGAGGTCATATGGGTCATTGGACATAATCCAATATGACTGATGTCTGTAGAAGTGGAGGAGATTAGAACACAGCCACAGAGGGAAGACCTTGTGAAGACCCAGGGAGAAGACAGCCATCTGCAAGCCAAGGAGAGAGACCTCAGAAGAAACCATCTCTGCTGACACCTTGATCTCAGACTTCTAGCCTCCAGAACTGTGAGGAAATAAATTTCTATAGCTTAAGCCATCAGTCTAGGGTCCTTTGTTATGGCAGCCCTAGAAAACTAATACTAAGTTAGTTTAGTATTTTTAGTTAATTTATTATTTTTAGTTAATACTAAAACTAAATACTAAGGTTGGGAGTTTTTCATCACCAATGGTGAGGCCAAAGTCAAAACATCACCATTGGATAGAGTAGAACTGGGCTTCGGATTCAGATAATTCCCTCTCTGGAGACTTTACATATATGGCAAATGTTAGTAATTACTCGCCACGTTAGTAATTACTCACTCACCAAATGTTAGTAATTACACCACCACGTAGGCCTGCTTTGAAGCAATGACTTTCAAAATCGTGGCTTTTAAAAGGCTATTAAAAAACATTTGGGGGGGCGCCTGGGTGACTCAGTTGGTTAAGCGTCTGCCTTCGGCTCAGGTCATGATCCTGGAGTCCCGGGATCGAGTCCCGCATCGGGCTCCCTGCTCGGCGGGGAGTCTGCTTTTCCCTCTGACCCTCCCGACCCTCCCCCCTCTCATGCTCTCTCTCTGTCTCTCTCTCTCAAATAAATAAATAAAATCTTTAAAAAAAAAAATCTTAGAAAAAAAAACATTTGGGGGGAATGGTTTTTTGGAAAGACTGCTCTCTAGGTGGTGTGGAGGAGGGAGCAGGAAGCTTCTGTGTGCATGATGGGCCCTTCATCTGTCTGTCCTAGCACACGAGGCTTCTGGTTGAAGACATCAGTCTGGCTTCCGCATCTCCTCCAGATGTTTGCTCCAAGCCAAGTGCTCTGGTGTGAACATGGTTCCTGGAAAGCAAAAAGCGCTATACCTGGGCTCTGTGAGTACGTGCCTGAAGCAGAAGATCCTTGCATGCACACTGGGTCAAGGACTTGAAACTTCTTCTAGTGATTTTATGTGCGGACAACAGCCTGTTTCCTCAGGCTGCGTCAGGAGGCCCAGATGCCCTCACTGTGGGCCTGGACCCTCATCCTCGAGCCCCAGGCACTCAGAGGAGCTGGGGAGAATCTCTGCCTTGCTGGGAGAGCATGGCCTGGTGGCAAGTCTTACTGTGAGAGCCGGCATGTCAACAGGCACATGGGGCACAGAGTCGGCTTTAAGGAGAATTCCTGGTCCTGGGGGTCATGAAGTGCAGTTCACCCTAACACTTAGGCCACTAGCTCACATGTGTACACATACATCGCCCCACTCAGTCTTCATGGTCATCTGGTGTGGTGGGTAGCACAGGTCTCTCACCATTATCCCAGGTCACAGGTGACCATGAAGGAACACAAGGACCAAGGGGGTATGCATGCATCAGGGTTGCATGCGTGCAGGTCCCACATTCTCTAAGTGCCCCCCACACCGCGTGAAGGTATTTGAGCTTGTGCTGCTGGCAGGCAAAGGTTTATAAGGCAGAGTGGTGCGGCAGCGCTGTAAGATGCTTAGTACACCTTGAGGTAAATAATTACAACCTTGAAACAATTCCCCTGAGATAATACTCCTGTTTAAATTTGACCAGTACCATCCACCGCCTTAGACTAGCGAAAGGAAATCATTTTAGGATGGGAAGTTTCAGCCTACTTGTTGTCTCCATTACTAGATCTTTTTTATATTAACTCTTTTTTTTTTAGATTTTATTTATTTATTCGAGAGAGAGAGCGAGACACAGAGCACGAGGGGAGGGGGAGGGGCAGAGGGAGAGGAAGAAGCAGGCTTCCCGCCAAGCAGGGAGCCCAATGCGGGACTCGATCCCAGGACCCCGGGATCATGACCTGAGCCGAAGGCAGACGCTTAACCGACTGAGCCACCCAGGCACCCTGATATTAACTCTTTTATCTATAAAAAGAGCTTCTCATCTGCCATAAGTAATACCAATCATAATAATAATAGCTTCATCTACAGATAAAGAGCTATCTTAAGAAGGACTTCTTGGGAAATCTCTTGAGGTCTGAGAATGCTCTTAGCCCCTCTGTCTCTGAGTCTTTATCTGGTTACTTGTAACCAGGGTGGCCTGCCTGACCTTCCTTGTTCTCACTGTGCTCCGCGGCCTTTTCTGCTCCACTGAGGCCGTCCGTTGGAGAGTGCCCGGCCGGCTGTGCCTCTGTGTGAAGGGAGGGTCCCCCTTCCCCTGGGGGGACAGTCAGGGCCCGGGGCGCCGAGGGCAGAGTGTGGGGGCTGTGCTCACCCCCGTGGCTGAACAGCTGCACAGGTCAGCAGAGGCAGGAGGCGCTCACCCCCAGTTCCAAAAGGCAAGCTCCCTCTTCTTTCCGAGCCTGTCTTTGGGGTCTCTAACCATTGCCCCCTCCAACCCCCCTGGCCGGACCTTCAGTTCGGTGGTCCAGGACGAGGCTTCGGCCTTGCCTTGTACGCTCTGTCCAACTCTCCCAGTCAGGTGTGAACTCACTTACGGCACTGCCTCCCTCCTCCCTCCACTCTGGTTTCTAGTAAATCTGTTTCCAGCTGGCCGGCTTGGCGATTAATATGTGAAAGCAGACTAATTTGTCAAAAGCCAATTTGTCACATGAGCATTTCACCCAATTACTGGAGATTTTCTGAAGTGTTAGCATTGCCCTCAACCTGCCCCAGCTCCATCTCTAACCCTAGAAACTGTCAGAAAAATGTGTTCCTCTAAGCAGGAGACAATTAGCAGAGCCACAGTCAAAGGCAGGAGCAAAAGCAGAAGCAAATTACTTTGCTGTGAAAAGGGGATACGGCTGTCTAGCTGTGGGAGATTTGTTAGGATTAACTCAGTTAATACAAATAAAGCACTTAGAACAGTCTGGCAGGCAATATTCAGCGCCCAGGAAATGTTAGCAATTATTGCTATTATGATAATTATTACTTTTAATTTTACACATGCATTTAAATTCTAGGAATTAAACTAGATGAAAAATAAAAATAACGATTTAAATGGGAATGCTGGGAAAGAAGATGGATAGCAATCACTAGGGCTGACTCAGTGGTACCTATCTTTGGTCTCATCATTTACCTGGGGAGGGGAGAAGGGCTGGAGACTGAGTTTAGTCACCAATGGCCGATGATTTAATCAACAGTGTCTATGTAATAAAGCCTCCATAAAAACACCAAGGAACAGGGTTTGAAAAGCTTCCAGGTTGGTGAACACGTGACCATGTGGCCCATGGAAGCTCGGAGACCCTCTCCCCATATTTTGCTCCATGCAACTTTCCATCTGGCTGTTTCTGAGCTATATCATTTTATAATAAACCCAGGAATCTAATAAGTAAAATGTGTCCTGAATTCTGTGAACCACTCTAGCAAATTAATCAAACCCGAGGAGGGGTGGAGGGAGCTTCTGATCTATAGCCAGTTGGTCGAAAGCACAGATCCCGATTGGCATCTGAAATGTTTGGGGCAGGGGTCTTTGTTGTAGGACTGAGCCCTTAACCTGTGGCGTCCGATGCTCTCTCCAGGTCGATAGCACCAGAACTGAGTTAATTGCTCGGTTGTATTGGGAAAAACACACATTGGACACACTAATTTCAAAAGTGCTCAAATGAAAAAAAAAAAAAATCTCTCAGAAATAAGATATTAACTATGAGTTTGATTAAATTACTTAACCTCTCAAAGCCTCCGTCCCTTCATCTGTAAAACAGAGATTATAATGCTAGCTGTTTGCTGTAAGAATTAATTAAGATATTGTAGGTAAAGCAGAGTATATCTTGCTTAGGGAATAGAAAGCACTCAGCAAGTGTATTTTTTTTTTTTTAATGTCCCCAGTCAAATGTAGTTCTTCTAAAACACTCAAGGGCAGGAGGAAGACTCAGTGTTGTAACATTTTGCTCTATCTTGGTGGCAGTTTACTCGTGCTAAAGATAATCACTGGCAACACAACTGTCCGGATTATCACTGCATAGAGATCAGCTTTCTCAAGACTGGCCTGGCCACTGCCAAATGCTGTGTGATTTTCAAGTATTTTATTTCTCCAGTCTTTGGGAGATAGATTCCAATACTCTCAGAAGAGCAAGAAAGACATACAAGAGTGACAGTCAGTGACTACGTAAGTAGCATAAATAGCAAGCCAAGCAATTGATGTGCACCTACTTGACTTCAACGGAGTCTATGAAATCCAACATAAGAAAATCTCAATGAAGATTATGGCTGGAATTCTGAGGGTATGAGTTTTGCATTAATAAATAACCAGCATTTCAATAGGTAAGTAAACTCAGTGTGACAGAGCATGGTGTTGGGTTTTCTGATTGGGGTTGGTTTTCCATTGAAGGTCATCGCCAGCCTGAAAATAGACACAATACCTAATCCAGACCACCTGCTTCCTGGTGATCAAGTGCAAGTTCCCACAGAATGTGTCTGATGTTTACCCAGCCAGCTGAGCTGGACTGCGTGCTCCCCCAGCTCTTTCCCTAAAAGGACACTGACAGGCAAACCACTGCCCTCTCTCACAGCCAGGAAGGAGTGACTTCGAAGGGAAATAAGGGCTTTGTATCTTAGCTGAAAATCAGTAATGATAAAATGCAAGAGGCAGAGGGCAAGTCCGAGTAAATGCATCATTAGATGGGCCCTGTTTCCCAAGGAGTCACGCACTGACCCCTTGCTCTGCTCGCTGATCCACTGGGAGTGCTTTGGAAGCAATCACACCATGTGAAGTAAGCTGAAGACATCCCAGTGCCTTACACTCAGAAGCTGCAAGCCTCCGGCCAGAATGGGCTCTTTTAGCCTGTAAACATCCACAGGGCAGAGCCTATATTTAACTTATGACACATCTTAAATTGAGGAAAGGATGGGGAACTGTGTCCTTATTTCCTCCCACCAACACTACCCCGTTCATGTAGAATCCCTAAGGTTTCTACATGGAATGGGAAGATGGTGTTTTCCCTCTCTTATAGGACTTATTGGCAGCACATCCTTCAAAGTTATCCAATAAGCCCACTTGAGGGCCCTTCTAGGCTCGTGGAAAGAGAAAAGTTGTCTCTACATGGAAAAGAGAGTGAAGAATATGTGAAGAAGGCCAGCAAAGAGGTCTTAGACACTCACTCCTCAGCACCATGGAGCCAGAGACTCTTGGGAGACCCTGATCCTGGAGATACTCCCACGAGACCTTTCCAGTGTGGAGCTCATGACATGGGGCCATGAATGTACTCTGGGTGAGGGCTGGGTGTGGTATGTGGCCTCCAGCCACCCTCAGGACAAGCAGGCAGGCTGTGACCCAGGGACCTGCCTGCTGATATTTCTCCACTTTGATGCTGAATCAGAGCACAATTAGTGGTTCTTTCCTGGACCTGCACCAATATTCTTTATATAAAAAAAAAATTCCTTGGAAATTTTATTTTAATTCATCACCACTTAGAGATAGCTTTCTATCCTACACTCCTTCCCCACATGAGGGCAAGGCCGATATAGCATCGAACAAATTGGACAGACTCAGCTCCTAGCTCTGCTGTGCTGAATCCTCAATTTCCGCATCTGTGAAATAGGTAGAGTAGCACGTAATCCAATAGTCTATTTAAGATTTAAAGGAGATGTCATGTACAGAATGCTTGGCACAGTGACTGACAGAAAGCAAATGGTATTTGTTGCTTATGAGTGGTAGTTACTGTTAAATTGTTGCTGATGGTGCCAATCGAGAACCAAGAGCAGAAAAGGAAGTCCAAGTCCAACTTTGACCAGTTGTCAGGTTTGCTTGAGGGCAAACCAGCTTTCTATCCTGCTACCTAAATCCCCCTTTCCCCTTTCAGGGCCCTGCCCCCACACCCCACCTCAGATTGTATGCCCTGTGTCCCCACACCACATCATTCCTTGGTGACATCCCACACTTTTGACCTACCTCCACTCACAACCATCTTATCCATGCAGGCTCTCATTCTTTCATTACACAGCTCTCTGCTTGGAATCAGGTAACTAATATAAAGATTAGGTATTAATGATTAACGGAGGCTTCATGGTTGTCTCCCAGGTATATCACATTCATGGTTAATTTCCCAAAGGCTCCTGATAGAGATTTCTCAATCTACTATGAGTTTGAAAGGTAGATGGTTTTTTGTTTTTTTTTTTAAGATTTTATTTATTTATTTGACAGAGACACAGCGAGAGAGCGAACACAAGCAGGGGGAGTGGGAGAGGGAGAAGCAGGCCCCCGCCAAGCAGGGAGCCCGATACGGGGCTCGATCCCAGGACCCTGGGATCATGACCTGAGCCGAAGGCAGACGCTTAATGACTGAGCCACCCAGGCGCCCCAGGAAGATGGTTTTAATCAGAGCTGTTCTTGAGACTCTTTAAATCAAGCCCTCAAGTGCTGACCTTCTTAAAGCAAGTTGAGAGCATTCCCATATATAAAAGAAATCTCAGACTCCTTGAATTTGTTCATGTCTAAGCTACTGTTATATTGAGTTTTTTGGTAACATCTTTGGGCTCAGTTTTCCTCATCTGAAAAATGGGTATATAACAAAGATCCATTTTCTATCTCTTAAGCATCTCTTTCCTAAATGAGTGAACACAAGATAAATCAGCAAGTAGGGAGAACAGAGAATGTGTAGTTGTGTTGACTGGGGATAGAAAAAAGGAGTAGGTAAAAAAAATCTTTAAAAGGGGTCGGGGCGCGCTCAGTCTGTTAAGTGACTGCCTCAGCACAGGTCATGATCTCAGGGTCCTAGGGTTCACCCCCAAGTTGGCTCCCTGCTCAGCGGGGAGTCTGATTCTCCTTCTCCCTCTGCCCCTTCCTCCGCCCCCAACCCCCTGCTCCTGCATGCTCTCTCTCTCTCTCTAATAAATAAAAACCTTAAAAAAAGAAAAGAAAAGAAAAAAGGAGTAGGTAGATTTAATATTACCATTAGTCATGACTTGAGCCAAACTCAGCAGTTTTAGAACCATGTTTAACACTTCTGTCTGCATATTAGAATTAACTGGAAGTTTTTTTTTAAGGAAAAAGGTTCTTAGACTCCACCCCCCAAAATTCTGATTCAGTTGACATGGGGTGGGGTTTGAGCATCAGAATTTTTAAAATATCTCCTTAAGGTAATTCTATAGTGCAGCCAAGACTGAGAACCACTGTCTTAAAACAGCATCAGTGATATAAAGTAGGTGGAAAATGGCATCATATTAGCCAAGCCTTAGTTGTGACCAAGAGGTGAGCCTGGCTTTCTATTCTGGACATACTCAGCAAGTGACGCTCAACGGGTTTCACCTCGTGGTCATGGCCCGGGGGAAAGAACTCAAGGACAGATGTCAAGAATCACTAGATAGTGGGCTAGAGGAGCCGCAAAAATCCCCTAACTTTAATCCTCTTCCGCATTGATATGTGAGCACTGGCAATTCAGCTTGTCTCCAAGCCTCAGTTTCCCTATCCATTAAATGAACAGCTTAGATTAGATAAGCTCATGGGTGTTTCCCAGTGCTGTTATTCTATGATTCTAAGATAGTTTTCGAGCATCAGAGGAAAGATGCACCTCTGCGTTGGTATTCTCTACTCATTCCTCGTCTGAAGTCACCCTGGGAAGCCTACTGACCCATGGGTCCTCCAGCTCCAGCCCTCGTTCTGCAGGCCAAATGGCAGCCTGGCTTCCTCCAGCAGTCGAGAGACCTCCACCCTTGGGGGCCTTGTCCAGCAGGATGAAAGCTTGTGTGCAATTCTTGCAAAGGCAGCTCCTTTGAATTGCAGGGGCGGCCTCTAAGCGATCTCTCTGCTCCCCGGCAAGCACACGGCCTGACCACTGATGGCGTCTGCAGAGGAAGCGGTGGAATGTGGAAGTTTACACGACGTCAGGGTGTGCACATCCTCCCGTCTTGAGCCCTGGGAGCCTGGCCAACAGCTGCTGTATGGTGCTCCTCGTCCGCCCATCTCGGCAGCCTTGACTTGCCTTGGAGTCTCCTGCTTTGTGCTTTTTTAAATAGGATGGGCTGCTAAGCAGGGCTTAAGGAGCTGAGCAGAACAGCAACCACAAGAATCTTTGGTGCTTACAACCTCTACACAGGCTCTGCATGAGGAATGTCACACTCCAGGCCTCAGACTCTGACCAAAATTCACTGGAAGGGAATTGCTGTGCTCTGAATGGTGGCGCCCCCACCCCCAATTCATGTGTAGAAAGTTTAACCCCCAGAGATGGATGGCATTAGGAGGGTGGAGCCCTCATGAACGGGATTAGTGACAGAAAAGAAGCACCACAGAGCTCGCAAGCCCCTCCACCATGTGGGGACACACGAAAGGTCTGCAACCCCGAAGAGGGCCCTCACTCCACCCCACTCTCAGACTCCCAGCATCTGGAACTGTGAGAAATAAATATCTGTTGTTACAAGGCCCCCAGTCTGTGGTATTTTGTTATAGCAGCCCAAGCGGACAAAGACAGAAATCATCTCAGCCAATCCCCTAATACACAATGTCCTGTCGGTGCACAAACTTACGAGAAACCCCTCAGCTCTGCCTCAAATTTGAGAGGAAAGAGAGCTGACACGTGCCATACTTGAGGCTGTGAGGTAAATGACAAATTTTGGTAGGGAAGAAGGCCAGGGGTTTTGATGTGCGTGTTGCAGACCTTTTTTAGTTTCTCGTTATCTGTGCGGGTGGACGAGAGGTGAGGTGAAGAGGGGGCGGGTGGCTGGAAAAAGGCAGATCTAGTAGACCTTGCCCCTGGGAGAGCTAAAGGTGGGAGCCAACAGGACACTGATGACCTAGGTCAGTCTCTGGGAGCTGCTTTCCAAAGGAGCTGCTTCTTGGTCCAGACGAGGTCCAGCACTACCCTGTCATCCACCTCACATGTAGCCTCTGGGGCGCTGAGGCAGTGACATCAGACCCCAGATCTTCGCGGGCCCTTCCCTGCACTCACAGGGCCTAGGGTACTAGAAAAGCTCCTGTTTCTTGTGTTCTCCTTCTATGGACAGTGGCACAGGAGGAAGCAGGGCAACTTCAGCCAGTCAGTCCCCCTCTTGATCGTGAAGAGGAAGGGGACACTCCAGCTTCCCAGGCTGGAGCAGCCACTCTGTTAGCCCATAGTCCTGGTGGAAGGAAGAGATCAAGAGGCATCCCCTGGCCAGGATGAGCTTGGAATTCGAATGCAGCCCTTCTACTCAGCCCGAGCTCTTGCTCCGAGGCCCAGCAAGGTCCTGCAACACCAGCCTCCAAACACCGACCTCAGGTCCCCCTTTTTGCACCTTCAAGCAAATGTTCCCTTTAGAATTATGAAGCCGGCTACTTGCATCCTCAGCTCTGTTTCAGCGCCTAAAGAATCAGTGTGAGGAATCCACGCCCTGCAGAACTACAGACTCTCATCAGTGTGAGTTAGGTGTTCAACAAGTGTCTCCACGCTTCCACTCTGTAATTACAAAACAAGTAAGCCCCAGGAAATCGAATATTTTATTGCTTTACTTAATGATGTGCCAAATCACCTCCCTCCCACACCCCCCAGTCTTCTGTAGGCAGGTCTCTAAGAGAATGTGCTGGGTCTCACCCCCTCCCTCCAGCAGTCTGGTGGCTGGTGGTGGCTGCAGCAGGACCTGAGTAGCAGGACTGAGCCGCACTCACCCTCCGGTCGGTACCTTTTGCTCTGTGGGTAATGTGTCATGGCCACACGCACGGGGGAAATAACCAGAGCGACGAAAACAAAGAGAAGAGGAGAAAAAGTGAGAAAACAAAAGGAGAAAAAGGAAAAATGATGGAAACACGTGCTGGGGAGCCTCAACTCTCACCACGGTGACCATCGATCTCAAATCTCTGAGGAAGCCAGCAGTGCGACCTCTGTAAACCCAGCACAGGTAACACCTGCTGGGAAATCGGGCCAGTGACCTCCAGAGCGGAAGGCACCTTGGAGAACATCTATTTATACGTGTTTAGGGCTCATCCTTATTCAATGTCTGTCCTGTGTGTGTTTTAGGATATATATGATATAGCAATGTAGTAGTACATGTATATAATTTATAAGGAAAGAAATCTATTGGGGGGTGTATTTCTACATCAGTATTTTCTACTGATCGGGTATATAGTCAAAAGAGCTTGGAGACCACCTGCTGAGGACAATGACAGTCACCATGAAAGAGTCCACTCTCCCACCTAGCGAGGTGTGGGGCCTCACCAGGGCCCTCTGCTAGACTGCCTTAATGTAGGAGGACAAGTCAGCTGTCTGCTGGGAAGGCTCCCCTCCCCCCTGTTCCCTAGTGCTTCTGGTTCCTTTCAGGAGTGAAATCACTTGCATTTTGGTGAAACAGAAAAAAATATTATCGTGACTATTACTATCTAACCCCCCCCCCACCGTCTAAGGAAGTCCCATCATGGTGAGAAGGTCTCTGTCACAGGTCCACCGTATACAACTGTGGCCATGGAAAGGCAGGTAGGGACTGGAACCCAGCGCAGGCCCTGCTCCCCATGCCACGTGCCAGGAAAGGGCACTTTTCACTAAGGCTCACCAAGGTGTCTGTAAGGATTACCAACTGCTCTGCCTTTCTTTTTCTTTCTTTTCTTTCTTTCTTTCTTTCTTTCTTTCTTTCTTTCTTTCTTTCTTT
>NW_023270305.1:45603113-45620953 GCF_011800145.1 Mirounga leonina
TTTCTTTCTTTCTTTCTTTCTTTCTTTCTTTCTTTCTTTCTTTCTTTCTTTCTTTCTTTCTCTTTCTTTTCTTTCTTTTTCTTTCTTTCTTTCTGCTTTATTTGTATATGCCTTTCTTATCAATTTTGCCTTCATAAATACAAAGTTTGTTGCTTGTTTTGTCTTAGTCTAATAATAATTTTGAGTTTCCAGCCCTTAGAGAGTGTGCATCATGGAAGGGGGGTACAGAATGGGGCTCTGGTCAGCAGGTGCAGCCCCCCCAAAACACAGCTCACCACAGATGAGTACAAGAAAGCTAAGTATCATTTTCTGCCCCTGTGTCTCAAGGACACCATGAGGCCATCTGACTAGATGAATTGTTCCACAAAGAAAAAAAAAAAAAGAAGAACTAATGCCTCGGTCCAGCCTTGGTGGGGGCCAGCCCCTGTTGCCAGGGTCCTAGAATGTGGCCTGTTCCAAATGTCTCCATTGGACTTAGTCACCCAGCCATGGAAGGTTCCATTTCCCTCGGCCTGAGACCATGGTGGAATAATGCAATCCTTTTGAATACAGCCACAGGGGTCATAAATGTCCCCACATGTCCCTGCTCACCCTCATCTTCCTGCAAATTCCATCCATTTATTTTACTGGGAAACGTGATGTTTCCCCCTAAATGTCTTCTCCCTCCTAGGGAGTAATTTTGCTTCTCAGTCATCAGGTAGCACCGAGAAAGGGAATGTGTTATTGGGCCTCCGTGCGCTGTCTTTATGGTATGCTTGGAACGCTCAAGCATCAGCTTTGGGCTCTTTCATCGATTTGACAAATTCTTTGACTTCTTCTTCCAAGGCCTTGTTCCTCCTCTCAACATCCTCCCGGGAGCGCTCCACATTGCGGAGGCTGATTTCCAAGGCTGCAAATTTCTTCTTCTCCTTCTCCAGTTCTTCATTGAGCCTCACCACCTTGGCCCAGACATCATAATTTTCCTTCTCAAGGCTACAAGGAAGGAAATAACAGAATGAAAGAACAGGGTGTGACCTCTAGACTCTCCCTTCACCCTTGCTCACACACTCTGTCCACTTTCCTTTCTACATCACAAGTCCTATATCCAACTTCCACCCCCCCCCACATGCCCCCCACATGCAGACTTCCCAGTAAACCTGAAATCCCAGGGCATGTCTGAGCCCCTCTTTTGTCATTTAACATGATCTTATAACATCTTCTGTGTTGTTGTTTTTCATGTTGTTCTATGTTTTTTATCTTCCATCAGATAAAGTATTTGAAAGAAGGAACCACCTCCTATCTATCTATCTATCTATCTATCTATCTATCTATCTATCTATCATCTATCTATCATCTATCTATCTATATTTTCACCTCCACAGCACCTTGCTCATGTCATGCTCAACAGAAATGTTGATTGACTGCTGCAGCCCCATATCCAGATTCCCAAGACCTTTGCACTCATGAGTTCCTGCCCATCCTGCTTCCAGGGAGAGTACCAGTGCCTTCTCTTATTAAGACCCTCTAGGGGTGGAGATTTGGAGAAGTTTGAACTGCCCTTTGAGAGCAGGGGCCCTGGCAGCCCCACCCTCACTTCCAATCTGCTCCAAGTGAAGAATCTCTTGGGGGGTGCCTGGGTGGCTCAGTTGATTAAGTGTCTCCCTTCAGCTCAGGTCATGATCCCAGGGTCCTGGGATCGAGCCCTGCATCAGGCTCCCTGCTCAGTGGGGAGTCTACTCCTCCCTCTCCCACTCCCCCTGCTTGTGTTCCCTCTCTCACTGTGTCTCTCTCTGTCAAATAAATAAATAAAATCTTTTAAAAAAAAATCTGTTGGGTTTCTGAATTCCCAGAAGTTTCCCTGTTACTGGCCCAAATCTTAGTCTAGTCCCAGGTGCTCCCTGCTCTGCCAGAGTGTGCTGAATTAACTCCTAGGAATGAGAGTACAATGCCATTTTTAAGCCTAAAGAGGAAATTTCAGGACTGTGGGGAGATTGTGTGATTGGAAATTTGCTTCAGAATTTCATTCTGTGAGGTGCTGCCTCCCTGCCCAGCACCCCCCTCCCCCAAAATGGCCTTTTTTTTTTTTAGAAACTTGAGCTCCCATTTGAGCCCAGCCTAGCTTCTGTCTTCAGGGGCTTTGGACCATTCTCCAGGTATCAGCCCCTCTTTGGAACCTTGCCTCTCCCTTCCTATAGCTAAATTAGTCTCATTCCTTCTGGCCCTGTCATTACAAATCCAGTTCTTCTCCAAGTTTACTCTTGCTTCCATCTTGCTTTAGGAGAAATCCCAACTGAGAGACTACAGCTCAATTCAGACGACTGATTCCAGTGAGAGATAGAATCTGGGTGCGCTCAGGAGTGTGACTGACCCAGGTTCAAATCTCAGCCCTACTGATGTTTGTGTGCCTCCTGAGGAATCTTTTTATACTTCCCGAGCCCCCATTTCTTCTGTAAAATGGGGATATTATCTATGTTACAGCATTGCTGTGGGGGATTACATGAAAAGGTATGTCTGAAACATGAAGCTCAGAGCAGGAGCTATGGACTGTTAATTCTTCTCTCACTGTTGAGGACGGAGGACCCCTTTGATGGGTGAATTCAGAGGACTTGGTTCCATTCAGGAGGAATGGCCCCTCCATGGCAGCTGGATCTTTCTCTACCCTGTCAATGATATTCACATGAGAGTACAGTGGGAAACTTCTCTGGGGCTGCTTCCGTCACAGACAAGATGGCACATGAATGTTGCAGTCCTACAAATGATTGATTTCAGGTTCTTAGACAAAGGATCTACATTTTGCTTTTAGACGGGCAGCCCTCTACATAGGAAACAAAGAACGAGGGCTCACAAAAGTCTTCCTTTCATGTACCTGAGTCTTAATGGACTGAAAAAGTACCCATAATTTGAAAACCCCACTAGTTCACATTTTACGTCATTACTGATATAGTTCATATGGGCTAAGCTGGATTGAGCTTTACGCTCATGAAGTCAGTAGTGTGAAAAAGATTTCAAGAAAATAGTTTACCTACCCAAGAGAGCACATTGTGTCCAAGCACCTTAGGGATGTGCATGAAAATTGTGGCAATAGCCTCCGTATTGGCCTTCCCTTAACCCTCCCCCCCCCCACCCCAGGGGGCCTGTGCTCAGTAGGAAGCCAGTGATTCGGTGAAGTTTTAGTCAAGTAGATCTGGCTAGAAGCTCTGTCTCACACAGGCTTTAAGGTGGCTGGCACGTCCTCCTGCCCTCATCTGCCTTCTCTCCTATCAGCTATTCCCCGCTGCTCCAGCTCACCACCACTCTTCCTGTGCATGAACATACCAGACCTGCACCTTCACTTCTCCCTACCTGGCCTGCTCTTCCCCCATAGGTGGGCCTGACTTATTCCCTCTTCTCTTCAGGCCCTTGCTTTAATGCCACCATCTCAGTGAAGCCTTTCTGACCACCCTATTTAACATAGGAACCCCCTTCCTGGACCCCCCCAACCTCCTGCCCTGCTTTATCTTCCCCGTAGCATGCTCCGCCATCTGACATAGCATATATTTTAATTACTTATACATATTGTCTGTCTGTTCCCGATAGAAGGAAAGCTTTATAAGCACAAGGACTTCTGTCTGTTTTGTTCAGTGCTATTCCCCAACAGCTGGGATGGTGTGTGGCACACAGGAGGTGCTCAATAAATATTTTCAGAAGGGATGAATCACATTAATATGAAAAAAAAGTCAAGTTCCTCTTAATTTTTAGAGCATGTCAATCCTTAAAGAACCACTATTTGGAAATAGTTGTTTAAACTGCATAAGTTACATACTTCGCTTTCCATGAATTTAACCTAAAACTTAAGAGTTTTCACTAATGTAGTCATCTCATCATTCCCTTTACCCCTTTCTTCAATTAAGCCCAACTGCTATAGATTGCTGTATTCTCTAAACTCAAGGTTTCTAATATCACTTCGTTGGCACAGGAGAACAATCCCTGTTGCTTCTGAAAATGGAAGCCGAGTGACTGCCCGAGGCCCCTCTGCAGGTGACTTACTTTTTAATCTGTTCCTCATACGTTTGCTTCTGTGTCTCTATTTCCTTTCGCAGCTCCTGGACCACCCTCTGCAAGGATTCAAGTTCCTCTTCTCCAGAGTTCTTTTTCCCATGCCCGGTTTCAGAGTTAGGGCTGGCAAGAGTTTCTCTCTTGGAGTCACAGGCGTGGGAAGAGACAGTAGCTGCCTCCTCCCCGGGGGCCCTGGGCGGGGCAGGGACATTATCGTAGGTGGAAGTCCGCTGGGAGTCGGGACAGTGGGGCACACCTTGAGACATCGTTCTCCTGTGCCCTTCCTCGGCCTTTACCTCCGAAGAAGGTGACCAGAACTCATTTTTAAAGATCTCCACTTTGCTGCTGTTGGCACCTTGAAACACTGACGTCAAGAAGCATTTCCGATTAGGGAGTGTCTGAGTCCTTTTTCGTGACTGCAGCTTCCAATCACCTAGCTTTTCCCTGGGGGCTTTACTGTTCTCTTCTAAACATTCATCACTCGGCTGTTGTCCAGTGGGGCTGGTTGTGTCTGAGTCGCTGGTCTAGAAAGAAATGGCCATGGATGTCACATGGGTTTTTCCCGTGTGTCAGGTCCCCAGGATAAGGATTAGCAACTTGAAAGAAAGTATCTCCTGGCTGCACACCCATGAAACTCTTAATTAGAAGACCTTAATTCATCACATTATTGATTATCTGTGTGGTGTTTTTCCACAAGGCTATTGCACTGAAAAGGAACTAACTCATGCTCTAAAAATTAATTGTGTATTAGTTGTAAGAGAGTCTTAAACTAGGATTCTTTCATAGCTTTAGGATGAGGAGGCCTTTCTAACTAGAAGTCAAAATCCAAAAGCCATAAAATACAAGTCTGATAAATTCAATCTACATGGGTTTCCATGACCCCCCCAAATTAAAAAGAACAAAAATAAAACAAAGATATCACCATATATAAAATCAAAAAAGAAATGACAAACTAGCAAAAATATTTGCAATACATATCACAGACAACAAGCTACTCATATATAAAGTTCATACAAATTGAGAAGAAAAAGACCAACAAAAATATGGATAAAGGACAGGATCAGACAGTCCACAGAGGAAAAGAAAAATGCAAAAAGCCCTTATGCATAAGAAAAGATGTTTAGCTTCTCTCATTATTAAAGAAACCCAAATCAAAATTAAAATTACTGAAATATCAGGGCACCTGGGTAGCTCAGTCGTTTAAGTGTCTGACTCTTGATTTTGGCTCAGGTCATGATCTCAGGGTCGTGAGATCAAGCCCTGCCTTGGGCTCCATGCTCAGCTTAAGATTCTCTCTCCCTCTCCCTCTGTCCCCACACCCCCTCTCACATACACACTCATGTGCTCTCTCTCTCTCTAAAAAAAAAAAAAAAAAATTAGTGAAATATCAGTTTTCACCTATCAGATAAGACACTTCCCCAAATTTGAAAACACATTTTGCTAGTGAAACTGTAAGGAAACAGGCTCTTTCGTGCATTGCTGGTGGAAGTACAAAATGGCACAACCTCTATTTGACAATTTTAGTAAAAATTACACACAAATCTACTTACCCTCTGATTCAGTAATCCCAATTCTGGGAATTTATCCCAGAAATACATCTACCCAAGTATAAAATGAAGCATGGTCAAGGTTATTCATTGCAGCCTTGTTTGTTGTACAAAGGAATGAAAATAATCCGGTCATCTGAGGGACCTGTCCACGTATTGACATAAAAAGGTCTCCAGGATATACTCTTAAGCGGAAAAATGGAAGATAAAGAGTAGCATGCATGTGCATGCTTGTGTGTGTGTATGTGTGTGTGAAGAGAGAGCAAGAGAATATGTTATATTTGCATAAAAAAGAAGTAAATAATTTACATTCATATCTATTTATATTTGCATAAAGGAACAATGGAAGAATAAGTATGAAACTAATAAAGGCGGGGAAGGATGGCGTGAATGGAGATAGCAGAGGGAGCAGGATTTCTCAATGTATATCTTTTTCTCATTTTAATTTTTTTTTGAACCGTGTATATATATTTTTAAATTAAATTAAAAAGAAAAAAAGAGAAGAAAAAGAATGAGTCCTAAAATCAGAAAATCAAGGCTCAGGCTCTCCTTCTAATCGCTCTAGCTAATCACTTGCTTCCACAACTCCACTGGAGTCAGAAGCACCGGGTCTCAAAGTGAGAACTAGAACTAAATTCCATTCTGTAACATTCTAGTGCTGCCACCTTGGGCCAGCTGGTCAACTTCCCTGAGACTCTGCTCCTGAAAGATAAGATGTGGATGACAAAGTCTGCCCTACATAGTTATGGTGAGGACCCCAGAAGTGACCTACTTAAGTTTCCCAGAATAGTGCCTACCCATAGCTGCCTACACTGTTACAATAAATAACAGAAACCTGTCGAATAAGCCTAACAATGTCTACTCCCAAGGACCACCAATAGGATTTCATTACATGAAGTATGAGCATTTCTAAATATTAATTTAATTTGAGAGTGTTGGCAAAATGCATCATGTACAGACATCACCTAAGAAGAATCATAACCACTACCACTACCTACCTTTTTTTCAATACTTTCTTAATTATCCTCAGGATTAATAGTACTATAGACAACTTACATTACTGGGTCAACCAGAAACTTTAAATTCATCTCTTGGTCACACATAAAGAATCAAGCTGCTACACAAAGTTCATGTTTTTTTTTTAAATATTTGTCTCTATAAATATATAAAAATATTTGAGCTTTGTAAATTATTGGCCTCAACTAGTCTACATTTCAGAGGTTGCAGAGTTTTTTGACATTGTGAACGTGAGCCCCAACCCTTCAGTACAAATGAGGAGGGTGACATTGCTGAGACAGCTTATCAGGGAATGAGAAATATTACATGAACACATCACATACTCTGAGAAAGAAATCACGTTTCATGGGTCAGCAGGAAACCAGTTCTCTCTGGACTTTCACCCGGAATTTTCAACAACTCTCGCTAAAACACTTACAATGTGATATATAATTTCCCCTACTGAACTTTCCTGGACTGTGTTTGGCAAGGCTTCCCTTTTAGAGTGGGCTTTAGTGAGGACTCCCACTGCTCAGTCATTAGGAGACTGGCATACGTGTCACTAACCCCACCTCCAGGATGCCAACAGACACTAGATTTAGAAAGAGGCCAGGCTTTCAAGATGCATTCAAATGGGTCGTACCATCTATGCCCACTGTCATGGCATCATCTAAAACTCCTCAAACTGCCCCTAGACCAGCTTTTACATGGAATGACTTGGACTAAAGGAAGAGTCAGATGGAAGGAAGAAGGTTCTCTGCACCTTACCATGTTACTGAAGCTATCTGTCCTAGAAATTGGAGGGTCTTCAGTGGCATCCCAGCCCACAGAGCTTCGAGCTACTGGAGGTTTCTTAGGGTCATTTTTCTGAGCAGGGGGTGAAAGGGGGGCATCCTTGGACTTGGGGAAGAGAACTTCATGGTCTCTGATCATCATGGTCATCACTCTTTGGATTTGAGGAGTCCCTGAAAGAAGAAAGAGATCTGTAAAGCTGGACCATGGCAGGAGGCAGGCAGTCCTCAGGGTCTCCACCCGTGGGATGTCTCTAAACTTGGCTCTAAAACCACAGGGCCCAAAAGACCTCATTTTGCTCCTCATGGGACCCTTCTAAGGGTAGGAGATTGTGGTGAAAGAGAAGGGATAGGAGAAGGATATGGGAGTGGGGTGAAGGAGGGTTATTTTCAGCCTATACGGTCCTGTGGGTCAGTCTTTGATCAGAAAATGAGCAATATAATAGTAGAGAAAATGAAGACATCTTTCCCCCCTGATGTGGTCCTCGATATGTCATCTGATCTCTTATTGCACGCACAGCAAATACGTGACAGCCATACTGCCTTCCCAAATCCACGGCAGACATCAGTACTCTATGCCAGGACTTTTGCTCACTGAACCAAGACACAGCCACAGAAGCCTTTTCGACACAACTTTACCAGTAGCCTTTTTTTGTGAATTGTCTTATAAAATCAAACTTGCTTTCTCTATTTTCTTGCAAACTTGCTTTCTCTGGCTAAGGGTATTTAAAAGTCATAAAAGACAAAGAAATACTGTTTTTTTTGCTAGCCTATTATACTGTGTGACCACTGGGTCAATTTTTAACCTCTCTGCTCTGCTGTGATCTGGAAAATGGACATAATTTCTGCCCTGCTCCTTTCACAGGGCTATTTCACAGTTGGGGCAAGGTAATCAACTGAAAATGCTTGGCAAATTGCAGCGCACTTTGGTAGCTAGGTAACTGTTGTCACTTCTTCTGCACGTGCCTTCCCCACAGGATCAGCTGTACCTCTCATGATCACAGCAGGGTCTTCGACCTTCGACCTGATGAGATTCACACCAATCACGGTAGCCAGGTTATCCACACTCATCTTGTTAACACCACAGTTGAGCTGGATTTCATGTAGGAACCTGTGGGCAACCAGGAAATCCCATAGTAGGAAATAGGAAGTTGCCAGAAGGAAGCACTTCCAGGTACCACTGAGATCTCAGAGATGGATCCCATCTCCATCTTTCTAGTCTCAGAAATGGAACCAGTGTGCTCAGCCCACATGAGTTTAACTTCACCCTGAGAGATTCAAGATCAAGGAGGAAGAGAAACCAGAAGGGATCTGCCCAGCTGCTAGGGGTGGTGTGGGGGCTCGGGGTGGGGCGCCCCAACAGCAGGAGGTAGGATTTGGTTCAGGGAGCTAAGAGGACACTAGAAGGACTCAAATGGGTATGTGACTACCCCTCATTCTGACTTTATAGGCTTATCTCTCAGGCACTCGGCACTCATCCCACCCAAGTTTCCAGAGATGGAAACTTTATCTTGAGGAGATGTCACAGAGGGGAATCCACAATGCCTCTTTGCTCTCATCCTCCGATTACAGCACCAAGCATCTCAAATTCTCAGTGGGTGCTCAACAACTAGCAATGAATTTTTACTATAATTACACGCATTGGAGGCATGAAGCTCTCAGCTTCCTTATTAAAAAAAAAAAAAATTGGCAAAGGAATTTCTAAATACCTTCTCCAAAAACCACTTTTAAATGGATAGGTTGAAGCAACTTAAAATTCCAAATACATAGAAATTATCAAATAAATGGTGGTGTTTTCAAATGAGGAAACATTATGGAATATTACAGAGTCATCTATAATCCTATTTTATGACATAGGGAAATGCTCACAATATCATATTAAGCCAAAACCAGGATACAAATATATACAAAAAATTGTTCCCCAATATTTATATTGATGTATGTAAAGATCTTTCATAGAAAGAAAAACATCCCAAAGGAAACATCCCCAAGCAGTAATAGTGATTTTTGCTGAGTGAGGACATTATATATTATTTTTATTTCTTATTTATAGGATGTTGTATTTTCCTGGTTTCCAAATCAAGCATGTATCACTTTTATAACCTGGATACTACCACAATTTATTTTTTAAAAAGAAGATAAATTTCAGCTCTGTCTGGCATGGAGATCCAGGCTCCCAGCTCAGACAGACTTGGGTCAATCTACATGCTATGTGTTGCCATGAATGTCTCCAGGGCACAAAGTTATGGCCCCAGAGTCAGGAAGATGGGAGATAATTCTAGAAACATTATAAGGATTCTGGGTGCTACTGCATGTCCCAGGACTCCGGGCAGCACAGAGGCAGGCCTGAAGGAGGAAGCATGTTCACTTTGCATGCCAATCATGTGACTCTGAGTGGATCCTTTAAATCATCTTGTGGATAAAGGGAACCTCTTCAGTGCTGCGTGAATACAGCTGACCTTCCCAAGGTCTGGACCAGAAGCTCTGAGTTCACAGAGACACTCTTTTCTACTCTAACTGGGGGCTTCTTTCTGATACGGCTGGGAACTGATGCTGGGGGACTCTTACCTGCATATGTAGCTCAGGAGGTTATAGTTGTCTCGAGGAAGGATGGACAGCTGCTTCACCAACTCCTGCTGAGCCTGGGAAGAGATTTTAACACCGTAAACATCCCTCGCTGGCAATGAGACTCTGGAACAGGAGGAACATAATTGGTGGATCTGTGCAGAAGCAGCACGGGCAGTCACTCCTGTTCCCACGGTTTTTGTAATTTTTTAAAAAGCTTTTTACTTTGCAATAATTATAAATTCACAGGAAGCTGCAAAAAAATAGCATGGAGAGGCTCACGTGTTTTTTTTACAGGACATTTTTTTATCTCTAATCGTACCCTCTTCCCCAACTCAGAGCTATTCTAAGGCAAGGATGATTTGACAATTCATACAATCATTGTTTGCTTAGTGAATGCTTGAGATGTAACACTCCAGTAAAGAACTGGATCATAACCAAATACCCCAAGCCATTTGGTTTTTAAAACCAAATACCCCAAGGGGTGCCTGGGTGGCTCAGTCGTTAAGCGTCTGCCTTTGGCTCAGGTCATGATCCCGGGGTCCTGGGTTCGAGCCCCACATCGGGCTCCCTGCTCAGTGGGAAGCCTACTTCTCCCTCTCCCACTCCCCCTGCTTGTGTTCCCTCTCCCGCTGTGTCTCTGTCAAATAAGTGAATAAAATCTTTAAAAATAAATAAATAGATAGATAGATAAATAAATAATAAAACCGAATACCCCAAAAGAAGAAAAATATCAGTATTGAGAGAAGAAGGAAGCTTCTAAGAAGGGTTTTAAGCAATAAGGCCTTGCTGAGACCTGCTGGGACACAGGACAGGCTGACTAATCCAGGGGGTGGGGGGCAGGTAAAGGTCAGAATGTTCTAGCTCCATGAGACCATCATACAAGGAATGCATGTGCCAGGGAGGGGAAGGACAGAGAGTTTTTCTCAGGTCCTTTCACCTGCAGCTACCTGTAGGGTCTGTGGTGATTGCTGGTAACATCATGATTGTAAAAGCGCATCAGTTTACATGACACGCACAGGCTCCCTCAACCCTGAGCAGGTCCTCCTATGCACCGCATGGCCTGTCAGCCTGCATGCAGTGACTTGGTGCAGACCCTCTGTATCCAGAATGCCCGCTTCATACCGGGATTCCCTCCTCTTCATTTTAACTAGTCAATTCTTCGCAAAGGCTGCTGTAGACTCATGGCTCCCAGCTACTACCCCTGCCACATTTTCACCAACAAGGGAGGCTGTAGTCCCTCTGCCTTGCCCAGATGTGCATTACCATAGGTTAGAAACTCAGGTATGTTGAGATGGAGGCAAGTTGGGAGAAACAGGTCCAAAGTGGGGAAGTTCAGGGGTGGGAGTCTTATTGTCAGATCTGCATCCGTGTACCTCCTTTGCTTTCCCTGGTGCTGGGGGCTGAGAGGTTGCCTGAAACACTGGTCTTTTCAGACAACTTTTAAACCTCATTCCATAAAGTGTTATTACGTTCACAAAGGTGAGCTGATATGCTTATATTAATTAAGACTTGTTGGGACGCCTGGGTGGCTCAGTTGGTTAAGCGACTGCCTTCGGCTCAGGTCATGATCCTGGAGTCCCGGGATCGAGTCCTGCATCGGGCTCCCTGCTCAGCGGGGAGTCTGCTTCTCCCTCTGACCCTCCCCTCTCTCATGTGCACTCTCTCTCACTCATTCTCTCTCTCTCAAATAAATAAAATCTTTAAAAAAAAAAAAAAAGACTTGTCATGTCCTCGTCTCAACCTCCACAAAAAAATTCATAAATCCTGCCCCAAATCATGCACTCAGCTACTAAGTTTAAAGTGGCTTGAGGTATTTGATTATAGTCCCATTCTTCATTGGATTATTACAGTCCAAGAAGGCTGTCACCATGATTGGCTTCATTTGCCTTTTGTTGCTGAGGAAGATCTAGATGAGATCATGTAACCTAACTCTTGTGTCAGAAAATAGCTACACTAGCTCCAGCGTGTTAGCGGTATCTGTATCGTCCCTTTCATTTCCTGATGTTGAAATACAAAATCACTGTTTTTCTTGTACCAGGATCCACTTAAATGGTGAGGCTCTTCGCCCTGAGTCAGGAGAGAAGTTCTCACAGCTACGCTTTCTACCAGGTCTGGGGTACTATGGCTCTTTTGTTTAAAAATGATAACTGTAAATATAAAATTATTATTTTCTGGGGGTATACTATGTAATAAATTCTAAAATAGAGAACAAACCTCTCCTTAAACCAATAATTTAAAAATATCACTCACCTACCTCATATCCCTTGTCCTCAAAACAATCCTAAGTATAGCAGATGTTATTATGAAATTTGTCTGTTTGTGCTCTCCAGTACAACAGCTACTTGACATATGTGACTACTTAAATAAGAAAATAAAATGAAATTAGGAATTTGGTTCTTTAGCTGAACTAGCCACATTTCAAGCGCCCAGTAACCATGTGTGGTTAGTGGTTATCATATTGATCAACACAACTATATACCAGTTCTGCCATTATAGAATGTTGTGTTGGTCTAAGTAAGTAAACTCTTGTAGAAAATGCTTAATTTGCCTAAAGGCAAAATCAAAGTTAAATCCAGGTCTTCACTGTAGGCTTTTCCGTGCACCATGTTTCCAAAGAGAGCTTTAACACAGTAGTGCTAAGAACTAAACCACCCCCCAAAGTGGGGAGTTAGACCCCATTGCAGTATAACATAAACGTATTCCTCGGGCATTTGGTTTTGCAAATCCTGGGTTAAAAACCATGAAGGTTTTATTGTTGCTAGATGGGTTTTCCTGCTTTCTTCTGTTGGTTGCTTTGTTTAATTAACATGACTCCAGCGTGGTGACTGTTGACTGTAAGAACTTTCAGGAAACAATTTATATAAGATCACAAATCCTGCAGGCGAACGTGTGCGCTCTAACAAGCATGCTGTCGCAGCTGACCACAAACCCACAAGCAGCTGCAGCTGAAAAGGAACAAAGAAATCTCCTTGTCTTTCCTTTCTCTGGCACATGCATTCCTTGAATGCCCATGCCTGACACACATTCACCGTGGAACTAGAACATTCTCACCTCTCACCTGACCTCCAGGTTGGTCAACCTGTCCTCCTGTCCCATGAGGGTCTCAGCAAGGCCATATTGCTTGATACCCTTCTCAGAAGCTTCCTCTTTCTCTTATTAATTTTAAAGTGACTTGGGTATATTCAAGATAGTCAATTCTGCATTGGATTGTCACATCCCAGCAAGGCTGTCACTATGATTGGCTTCGATGGCCTTTTATTGCTGACAAAGTTGCAGTTTGACAAAGTATCTCACTCAAAGGTATGGGTCCCCTGACCCGCTGTAGTTTGCCCACCAGAATAGTGTTCAATAACCATCACCTTCTTCCAAAACAGGATGACTAACTCAAATGAGATACAAACCTTTGCCTCATCTGCATTCATGAGCTGCCCGCAGAGCAGGAACCCCTCATACTGGTTCCAGGGAACCACAGGCTCCGGGAGGTCTCGGAGATAGAGCTTTAACAGGGAGGCCACTGTGTGCACGTCTGTCTCTCTGCAAAAAAATAAGCAATGTTCTTTGAAAGTGAAACTCCAGAACACTCCTCCCCTCCCCTCTGGTGATCCACTGAATAGAATCCCAGGTTCCCAAAGGGAGTTTTGCGAAGGAGTAGAGTCTGATAAAGATGTATCCAAACACACCATCTTTGCTAATCTTCTAGAATAATGACCCCCAACACTTCTTCATCTCTTCCACCAACTACCTCAAAGGTAAGTTCAAGGTCTACCTTTTCATTAATCCTATTAAATTATTTTTGTCTTCATCTCTTTCTTTTTTATCCAAGTCACTTAGTGCCTCACAATTTTGCATTTTCTACTTAGTCTCTAATTTTTCATGTGATAACTCATTTATACCCATGGCCCATGATCTCTTTAAACCCTCAGAGAGCTTAAAACATTTCTGGGATTCATTCACGTATTTGCACAATCATGCATTCAATCGGTAAGCATTGAGAGAACCTACTAGGGGCAAGATATTCTGTCAAGCACTGCGATTTCAGCAGTGAACCTGAGGGATACACAGGACACCTGGCCTCACTGAGCCCCGGAGCTGTGCACACCCACAGGTTACCAAGTCATTACAATATTGTGAGGTTAGTACCATGACAAGAAAGCCCAGGACCTGGGACTGTATGGAAGTATGAAAAAGAGGGACATCCAGTGCAGAGTCATAGGGGACAAGATCTGAAGAGTGGCAAGGAGTTACAGCATGGGGAGGGAGCACAGGTATCAGCCTGGAGGGTGGGAAGCAGAGGCCCTGCAGAAGACAGAGACGGCATGCAGATGACTGCCCGGTCACCTAAGAAGGTGGCTCGTGTTTTTCAGTTCAGCTTCTCCAGCTTACAGCAGGAGTAGGCAAACCATGGCCCAGGAGTCAAATCTGGCCCAATGCCTGTATTTGTACAGCCTCTGAGCTAACTTTATGTTTTTAAATGGGTAGGAACAAAACTCAAAAGTAGCCTATTTCATGCCCTGGGAAATATGAAATTTGAATTTCAGCACCCACACAGTGTTACAGGAATATAGTCTTGCTCATTTGTTCTTGCATTGTCTTTGGCTGATTTTGTGCTATATTTTGTGCTAAGACCAGAGCTGAGTAGCTGCAGCAGAAACCATCTGGGCCTGCAAAGCCTCAAAATTTCACATGTGGCCTTTCATCAAAGTCTGCTGACCCCTGGTTATAGAGCTATGGCATTTATCCTGCAGCACTATAAGAGAAAACGAGTCTGAATCTACCATATGCTTGAAGTTCATTAGTGAAGAAATTATTTACTTCAATTTTATTTACTTCATATAAAAAAAAAAAGAGTATTCTTAAGCAAATGTCCAGGTAGTTATTTTGAAAAGCTATGATGTGGTAAGAGGTTCAGACCATGTGAGTGTCTCCTCGGTTTCAGGGATGGGGAATATAGAATTGGCTGGTAGAAGAGCCTCCTGGAGAAGGGACAGCAGGGGTCAGTTTGGGAAGAGGGAGGAGGAGGGAGGCATTGGAGGCATCAGGACTTGACTGTAAAGCTCTGTCTTGATGTCCCGAGTAAGTTTTTTTGTTTGTTTTTGATAGCCAATGTATTCGGAGCTGTCTCCTGCAAAGACCGCCCCCCCCCCCCCCCCGCAGCCTGTGAGCACTCAGCCTCAAAATGAGAATGCAAACTGGCATAGAGTCCTGACTATGCTGCATTGCTGCCTCAGGAAATTAGGGCTGGGAACCATTCACTTAAGGTGGGCATTCTGGAAAAGTCTTGCCTGCTGGGTCACTGCCTAAAAATATTCCTGGGCAAAGACCTCTTGTCAAAATACGTGAGGAGTTCCCAAGAAAATGGCAGAATGACAACCTGCTGACCCACATTCTCCTAAAGTCCCACAGTGGCTCCTCCTCATGCCCCAGCACTGCAACCCTCTCTATGGTCTTAGTCAGAATCCAGAGCCTCTCCTTCACTCCACATCCAATTATGCTCCCCAAGCCCCTCAATTCTATCCGAATGTCACATGAATCACTCTAAGTCCCGCCCTTCACTGCTCTATTTCAGTAGATAATGGCCTTTTGCCAGGATCCTTCCCCAGCTTCCTATCTGGCCTTCTGCCTCCAGGGTTCCAGTCTCTGATGTACTGTCCCCTGCCTGGCACAGCCCCCAACACACAAAATACATCCAAGCAATGAATGTTGCCAACAACAATTTGAAATAAGAAAGACAGTATCAATGATACATTTAAAAAAAACCCAAAAAAACAGAATCTTTTGAAGATAAATGACAACAAAACGCACAAACTATTAGATAGTTCAATCAGGAGAAACGACAGCAAAAATACCCAACGTTAGAAAAAAGAAAGGGTTATAACCACTGATATAGTGTAGATGCTTCAAAGTTATAACCAAAGAACACACTTATCTATGTAAGTCATCTTGGAACATTTAAAACCAGAGAAAGCTTCCTGATTCATTTTACCAGGGGAAGATAATGCTGCTTGTCCTGGCAAACTCCTCATGCCTGCTTAATGTGTCTGAGCATAAATGTCATTTCTTCTTAGGGGTCTCCCTAAATCCACCAGACTATGTCAAAAGGCTCCTATTCTAGGGCACCTGGGTGGTACCGTCTGTTAAGCATCCCTGTCCTGGTTTTGGCTTAGGTTGTGATCTCAGGGTTGTGGGATCAAGCCCTGGGTTGGGCTCAATGCGGAGTCTGCTTAAGACTCTCTCTTCCTCTGCCCCTCCCCCCCCAAATAAATAAATAAACCTTTTTAAAAAGAGGTACCTGTTTTAAGTTCTCATAGTACCATCTAGTTTTCCATTTTAGCACTTAACGCATGGAAATTATAGAATTATTTCTGTAAATTTTTAGTTTAATGTCTGTGCCCCCATCGTAACACGGCCAAATCAGTTGTCACTGTTACAGTCTAAATTTCCAGCATGATTTTTCCTGAGTTTGCTATTCCTTCAACCCAATGAACCACCTTTAAATGATTTTTTTTTAAGTCAAGAACTAAAGACAAATCAGGAGCCAGGTGACTTCTGAGTTAAACACCTGATCCACCAGAGATTAGCCCAGGCAACACCCAATGGTTCTGCCAATCCTTCCCTGGTAGCCCGGACCTTAAGATGTGGCACATCTGTATGTTTCTCACAGAAATATAGGTATCAGAAGTATATTAGTTTTGTGGCAGATCGTATCCAGCCCAGCAGAAACTCAACAAAGAGATTTGAAAATTTATATGTATATGTTTAATGAGAATCAGATATAGCTGCACTAGAATCTACCAAATAAAAGCTCCTTTGTTTCTCTTCATTCCAGTGAGACAATTTGGGAGATCTCAAACCATACCTATGACCAACATAGGTCTAGATGAGTACCCACAAGGATTATGTAGCTCTAGAATTGGCCCTGGGAGGACTCTTAAGAGCCCCAGGTAACCCCTCCTATTTCTAGGTGTGCAAACTCTACTTCTTAGGGCGGGGTAGAGAGGTCATGACAAGCTGTGTAACTTTCCTTCTTCCAGCTCCAAATATTTCACAGGAATCAAAGACTATGACTCTACCACCCAGGCTGCCTTTATAGGTACATAAAATCAAGCCCAGGGCAAGTATCTGACAAACCCCTGCAATCACCTCTCTTCCTCCTGGCTGGCTCTTCACATCGCTTTAGCAACAACCTGACTGTATCTTTTAATCAACTCAAAGCTAATTAAAAACATAAGAAGAAAACTGAACGCAAAGGTGGTGAGCTTAATTGAACAGGTGCCTGATAACGAAATGCAATTTATAGTGCTGCTGAGAGGTCCATAAATTTGACGCCCATAACCTGCTATAGTTCCAGTAACAACTCCACCCATTGCTTTCCTGTAAAAATACAGCACCCTTGGTAAGTTAACCTACTGCACGCCAACGGCGGCCAAGACAGACATGTGGTGGTCCAAACTCAGGCAGTGGCTGTGAGAATGGAGAGAACAGATGGTATCAGAGATGCTGCAGAGGGAGAATGGGCATTGCTGGTGACTGGGGTGGATGATGGGGAGAGGGAATTCACGGCACTTAGCTGTTCATGATTTTGCCGGGATCAGCCCTGTTCCTAGGTCCTAAATAACCTCTTGGGGAATTTCAACCTTTGGAAACTGGATAGAGTTGAGGCCTGTCTCACCAAATCTTGATTTACGGGCTGCTGATTTAGAAAGAACAATGGCTCTCTCTTGCCAGCAGGACAAGCACACACAGGCAACCAGGGCGAATATTGCACAGTAGGTGGAGAACGTCCAATATCGGGGTGGAGGCTACACTAGGTGACTGTGGCAAAACAGAAAACCTCGGCTGGGTAGCTGGAGGGGGTGGGGTGGGTCGGCGATGGTGAGAAATGTCACTACAGCTGGTCTGCCCCAACCAAACCTGGGCAACCTCC
>NW_023270305.1:45620963-45625967 GCF_011800145.1 Mirounga leonina
GGAGGCATCGGGGGGACAGCTGGTCTGCCCCAACCAAACCTGGGCAAACTCCACAGGGGAGGCATCGGGGGGACAGCTGGTATGCCCCAACCAAACCTGGGCAACCTCCACAGGGGAGGCATTGGAGGGACGCCAGACTGCTGAGACATCAATATGTATGTACTGTCTCCAAAAAGGCTCAGCAGTTCAGAGGTGGATGCTACTGTGGTCTCCCAAACTAACAAGAAGTCCTGGTTCTGGCCATTTCTGGAAAGCTGAGGAAGAACATCGGAGCCCTTGGGCATAGATATGGTACGTTCACTACCACACTGAGTCTGTTCGTACAGCCAGCTCAGCTCCTCCACAGTCCTCATGGGCCTGGCAGTGTGGGCCTCGAGCTAGGTCCGATCTTCCTCCCCTCCCGCCACAGCACTAACCCTAACCCTGCATCAGCAAGGCCCTGCTTCAAGTTCACATCATTCCTCACGTAAGTGACCAGCAAAACAAAAGGCTCTCTTTATGGCAAACCAGGGCCTTGGAAACATCTGTGCGAGTCCTATAGCTCAGCTGGTAGAGAGAGGTTCTCCCACCCAAGTGAGGCAGGGGGAGGGCATGGTGAGGACAGGGTACCTGTCAAAGGAGGGCCTCTCCCCAGCATCAAAAGCATCTCTGAGCTGCTTCACCAGATTGTCCTGCCCAGGCAGTCGGAAGATGCCCTCTTCATTCAGGCCGTGCTGGAGGATGAACTCTGCACACTTCTCCACCAGGATGGGCACCAGGTGGGGGCCAAATTTCTGTTCATAGGCCACAGTCTCATCCAAACGCTGGCCAAACACGGCTGGGAAGAGAAAAACAGGACCTGCTCATCACTCTGACTTCCACTGGATGAACTGATAGGTCAAAGTGCTTTGCCTCTATCTAGACTTGTTTGTGTTGCCTGTAACCCCAAAAGTTTTAGTGCAATGATACTAGACAAAAGGGCGGAGACAAGTCACCCATAATATCTCCTGGGGCTATACCTTTGGGGCGGTCTCTGTCAGTCTTTTTCTCTTGACCCACATTTTTACATATTTAAAATAACAACTCATTTTTACAGAGTACCTGTTGTGGGCTAGAAACTGTGCTAAGCGCTTTGCACACCTGTTCTCATTTCATCTCAGTGGCAACCCCACGAGGTAGTAGAATTGTTATACTCACCTTACTACTAAATACACTGAGCCTTAGAGGCACCAGTGAACTTGCCAAGGTCAGGTGCCAGGCCATGGTAGTCAGAATTCAAGCCCAGGCAGTAAACTCGAGAACGTGCTCTTAACCACAGCAGTGAGCAGGCGGTTTTGAATTCTGCTTGTGTCCTATAGCATCAGAATATAACAGTCTCCCACATGGATATCTCATACTGTATTAAACCATCATGGCGTTTTTAATAATTTAGATTGTTTACTATGTTTTACTACTTTTCTTTTTAAGATTTATTTATTTATTAGAGAGCGAGAGCGTGAGCAGGAAGAGGAGCAGAGGGAGAGGGAGAATCCTCAAGCAGATTCCCTGCTGAGGGAGGAGCCCAGCAACCCTCAGCAGGATCCTGCTGAGGTCAGGATCCAGGACCCTGGATCCTGACCTGAGCCTAAATCCTGAGTCCGTCGCCCAACTAACCAAGCCACCCAGGCGCCCCATATGTTTTACTGTTTTTAAAATTGCCACAGTGAACATGATTATCCACCTAGCAGAGTTCCTGGAATGTATTCGGTGCAATGTATAATTTCTAATTAATTGCTTAATTAATTAATTAACATTTGGATGGGTAAACATAGGCTTTTCACTCTTTTGAACTATTTCCTTAGGGCAAATTCCCATATGTCGAATTACTAGGTCAAGTGGTTTGAACATTTTTATGACTCAGTGGTATGCAAATTGTTGTCCAAAAATATTTTTCCAAATTACATTGCCTCCAGCAAAGCATGTGTGGACCAGCTCTAACCCAACCCTGTCAGTACTTGGCTCTATAATTTCCCCACCCCAGTGGTATAACAAGGTTAGTTTTTAAATCAGGACAATCATTGGCTACCCATTCTCCCACCAGGACCCCAGGCCCTTTGGTTCCTAGAGGCTCAGAGACAGGTCATGGCTTCAGCTCTGTCCTGCCTGATTTTCTCTCTGTCATAATTAGGACCCTGCTATACCGACCGTTTCAACAGCCAGGACACTGCTTCCCAAAGTCCTTTGGTTTTCCCCATGGTTCTCTCTCTGGTGGGTCCCCTGTTTCCAGTCTCTAACTAATGTGGATTCCCCCTATAACGAGCTGTACTGAGCTCTTGAATCTACCACATCCTCTGCACTCCCACCCACTGCCCTAAGGCAGGCTAGACTACTCTCTCACCTCTCCCACAGCTGTGGTCTGTTCTCTTCTGACATGTTCAAAGCTCTCCTGCTGCTTACCTCTCTAAACCGCCTCCAATTTACCTAAGCACACTCTCCCGCCCCCCAACCCTGTTCTTAATAGTCATCCACTTCTTCCCCAATTGCCACATTAGCATTTTCCAAATTACCCCTCAAAGTCCTAGGGGCTTCCTCTGCAGCCCCTCCCTCATCACATCAGGTGCTGGGAGTGAGGGCAGTGAATCTAGGAGGAGCTGAGCATGGGGTGGGGGCGGGGTCCCTGTACTCCCTACTCCCAACCAAATCCACTGGGCTGGTGTCTATTTGACTTTAATCCATTTCAGTGAGACTGTTCGATTGAATATTTCTGTGGCTAAAGTTTGAAAGTTGGGGCTGGCGTTGCTTGGGTTGGCATTCAGTCTGACCCCCACCTACCTCTCTAGTCTGACTTCAGGTCACGTCCCCAAAGGCACCTCACCCTGATGTTCCCGAAACCCACAGCTCTCTCCAGTCTTCATACCCTTGGATGGTCTTCTCATTGCCCAGTCTGTTCATCTCTCCTTCCTTGTCTGCTGGAATTCTATTTGTCTTCCTTGGCTGACTCAAATATCATCACGTCTGCCAAGCCTTCCTTGACCCCAGCCTGAGAGATTCTGTCCCTACTTTGTGTACCTATATTCCTTCTCAAATATCCCAATCCCTTTTGACACCATACAGTAATAATGTGTACATACCCATACCCTCTGCATGACTAGGTTCCCCAATGCTGGAAATATGGGGATGCTCTCTTTTCATCCCCAGTATTCAGCATAGGGCCTGACACAGGTAGATAGTAGGTTTTGCTGAATTACTTATTATTTCATCTTTAAGCAAGTGCTTTCCATGATTAATGATAACTGTGGCATTTCTTTAAATACTAGTAGAGATCTCCTCGGTGAGGAATTCAGCTCCACACTAACATTTATTGAGTGCCAGCAGCAGGCCATGTGGAATGAGTAATACAGACAAGAGAACATAGGACATGGTTCCTGCTTTCAATAAACTTATACTCGAGTTATGGAAATGAAATGACAATGTGCAATATGAGAAACAATTAGAGGATGTCAACAGCCATATAGAATTTGGTTCCTATATGTCTGTGAAAGGAGCTGAATAGATATGGAAGGAAATGACTGAAATAATCTGACTTAAAACATAGACCACGTGGCATTTGTAAAAATCCCTTGAGGGGCACCGCAAAGGGGGAGGCAGATGTGTTTCAGAGCAGCTGAAACTCAGGCTCAGGGCGCCCCCCAGACCCTGACAGAGAACCATATCCCAAACACAACGTGGGGATATACGTGGAAATGTCAGAGCTGTCAAATGGGAGCTCCATTCCTGAGGTCCAGAGGCAGATGTTCCGTTTTGCAGGTGACCTGGAATCCAGCTCCTTCTTACAACCCTCTGGGTAGCAAGTCCCATATAATTTTTCTCCCCATCCCAGCCTCTCAGCCTCATCCTGTGCTCATCCTCTATCCCTCCCAGCCCCACAGTCAGTCATTGCGATGCCGTTCTCACCAGTAAACCCACTTCCCAACCCTCCTCTCTCCTCCATCATCTCGGCTCTGCTGACTCCCAGTACCCTCTCCACGCCTTCACCTGTCACCCAGAGCTCCCAGGGAACACAGCATTCCATATCGTGGGAGTTTATATTCCCAATCTCTGTAAAACCTTGGTTCCAAATCTTCCCCACTCGCCTTGCACTCACACTCCTTCCCTTCCCTGACTCAGCAGATGACCTTGGCTCCTCTTTCCCTTCTCTTCCTAAAGTGGAGGACATCATGATGACTCCCTCATCCCCAGTCCCTGCCTTTCTGGTCCCTCCTCCTCTGTCTGTCTGTCTGTTGGTCTGCTCTCAGAGGAAGAAAAGGACCCTGTGCTTTCCTCTAAGATGTTTTTTCAGCCTGTGGGTTCCATCCTTTCCCACCTCTCCAGGACTTCACTCCATCTCTTTTGTATCTTAAATTTTTCTTTTTTCAATCGAAAGAGCCCAAGTGAGTCTAAGTCAGCCAATTTATGAAACAATAACTTCCTGCCCCAGCTCCCAAACCACCACTACTTGCCTTCCTTCTCTTCATCAGTATACTCATAAAAGAACATGTCTACTTCCATCCTCACAGGCTCTACTTCTTCACTTATCAACCTCTCAACCCATCCCAGTCTGGTTTCATCAGCCTGCATCTTTCCATCCAATCCACTCAATAAAATTTCCAGTGCCCTCCTAATGGCCAGACATGGCCTATGTTCATCCCACACCCTGCTGGTCTTCCTTGGAGACTCTTGATATTGTTGATTCTCCTTCCTCATCAAGACTTTCTCCCTATGTGATGACAAAACCATCTGCTCTCATTCTAGTCTCATCTCCCTGCTGGCTCCTCTGCAGTCTTTTACTGTGCTCCTTCCTCCAACTGCTCCTTTAGTATGTCACTTCCGGGCATTCAAACTCAGCTGTCTCCTCCCTCTAGACATTCTCTTTGGCAAAGGTCCTATGATTCTGTAGATTTGGACATCACCTACAAACTGGTAACTTGTAAATCCACATGTCTGGTCCAGATCCATCTATTATCTATCTATCTATCTATCTATCTATCTATCTATCTATCTATCTAT
>NW_023270305.1:45625977-45644997 GCF_011800145.1 Mirounga leonina
TATCTATCTATCTATCTATCTATCTATCTATCTATCTATCTATCTATCTATCATCTCTCTATCCTTTCCCATCCAATGTCTAATGGCATTTCTCCCAGTGTCTTCTCCAATCTCATTCTTGTCCCACCGCCAACACTCCCAAATCACTGCTTATCCTGTAGCCTTCTTCCCAGACAACAGCATTCAGTCACTCAAGCAGTCAAGTATCAGGCATTTTCCTAGGCCCGAAGAATACAAAACCATCAACACAAGGTACCTGAACTCAACAAACCTCATTAGCTAAAGTGTGAGTGTTAGGATTATCTGCAACACCCTCTCTTTCCCTCCAAACCGATCAGCACTTTCTAAATTAAACCATCTCTCTTCTCTGTCCTTGCTGCTACTGTCAAAATTATTGTGATGGTTTCTTTTGCAACTCTGTTTCTTGTAAACTCCTTCCACCGGAATTCACAAAATCAGTCAGCAAATACAAACTGAGCATCTGCTGTGGGCCAGCCTCTTCGGTAGCTGGAGATTTTGATAAAGAGAATGAAAAAAGGTCTTTGCTTTTGAAAACTCTGGAGCTAATACCCTTCCTCCCTCTCCCCACCTGGGAACCTGATTTTCCAGCAGCAGAAGTTACAGTTGTCTTCTCCTCAGAGGGAACTGCTGTCTCCTTCCTCTGTCCTCACAGAGCTCCCTGTAGATAGCTCTATCCTACCACTTCTCATGTAGCTTAGTTTTAAACGTGACTCTCTTCTACCGGACTGTGGGCTCCTCAAAGGCAGACGGCCCGTCTGGTTCACCATCTATTTTTATTTCCTGGCACAGAGTCTGGCACATGATGGACCAGTCCTCGAAGAGCCGTCACCGGCGGTCTCCCATTCCTCTCGTCCTCCGCCCCTTCTCTCCTGAAAGTACTCTGATCAGCACTTCTCCAAACTTGCTCTTGTCAAAGAGATCAATGGCCTTTACATTTTTAAAACTGAGGAGTCAAATTCTCAGTCTTCCTCTTAACTGCTCTATCAGCACCATGTGACAGAGCAAATCACTCCTTCTTGAGACACTTTTCACATGGCTTTTGGCACTCCCACTTGGTTCTTGATTTATCTCATGGGCCACACTTCCTCAGCCTCCTCGGATGATTCCTCTTTTTCTCCTTGTCCTCTAAATGTTGGAGTGTCCTGGGCCTTCCTTCCCTATCCTCGTGTGTTTCTTAGCACTCCCACTGCTTTCGTATTACCCATACGACAAAGACACTGAACTGCACACTTCCTGCCTAGAAATCAGTCAGAGCTCTTCCCTCCAACAAGAAATGGCCACTGCAGGCTGTAGAGACCGCAAGACCAACAGGAGAGAAAGAGCATCCTGGTTTTCTTCAGTTTGTGTCAATCAGGCTTTGTCACTCTCCATCTCCGATCACATAGGAGGAGTTTGGAGTAGAAATTCTTCCTGGAACTCCAAAGACCCAATCCCGAGTTGCACCTCTGACTTCTCAGTCCTTTGATCCTGGGTGGACATGAAAGAGCCTAGACCCCAAAGAAATTAGGGAATGAGGAAGACAGCAGACCGTGGGGTGGGAGGCACTTGAAGACCATTCTCCACCCCAGGCTCCCCTGCCTCCCAGGCTGCACCCACTCCTTCAAGGAACACTTGCCCCTGCTCTTCCTGCCCTTACCAGCCAGTCATCCACTCAGAACTGCTCCTCACTTTGGACCAGTCACTATTAATAGAGGCATTGCCATCTTAATGGGTACAAATCTTAATTGATTAATTATAATATATAATGTAATAATTCTAATTATTAATGCATTTAATTAATTAAGTTAATTTTATGAAGAAGTGCCCTAGAAGGTTTCATGTGTGCTCTCACTGAGTCCTCATAAGAACCTTACAAAATAGATATTATTGTTCCATTTTACAGACGGATAAACTGAGACTTAGATTAGGAGTTTATCCACTGTCATATTTACCCCATGATTCTAAATTCAATACTTTAATCTCTCTGTTTAAAGTCAGTGGAATACAACTGTCTAGGTGAAATTTCAGACATCGCTAAGTCTCAAGGGGAAGAAGAAAGGGGTAGGTGGCTGCCTAAGTCTCTGTCTGTGGGCCATCCTCCGCCCTTTACTTCTAAGCTTCCTCCTCAGATTTGCTAGGAAGCCCCAGGACACAGTTGCTCTGGGGAAGTGAAAGTGGAAGGATTATCTGTCACCTCCTTTCTAACCTCATCCCCCCCCCCTTCCTCACCACACAGACACTCCTGGGTTCAAGACAAGAGCCCCTCCCGACCCTGCCTCTGGTCCAGCCCCAGTCCCCAGGAGGGCCCACCCCGCCCCCATCCCCTCTTTCCCACTGGCCCTGGGACCCAGCACTGGTACCTGCTTCCCAGGGGCTCAGGTCCAGGAACGTCCCCATCTCCACAGGAGAGGGAAGGGGAGCTGGGCAGAGTGCCTTTTAGTGGAAGAACTGAATCACAAAATAGGGAAGAAATACCTTTCTTTCGGAGCTTGGGGGTTTTCCTCCTGAAATTCCAGCAAGAGAGCAGTGTCAGGGCAGAAAAGCCACAGCCCAGGTCCCACCGTGGCATCCTAAGAATATGAGGCATGGTAGGGGCCAAGGAACCACAGCCTCTGCTGGGCCAGCCTCAGGCCTTCCCTCCTCTCCAGCCTGGAAGAACCATCCTCTCTCGCTTTCTCGCTTCCAGATCAACACATGCTTGTAAGTACTGCTCAGGTTCTGTCTGACTCCAGCACGGAAATCACAGGATCTGTCGGCACCTGCCCCTGGCCCTCCCTTCCTCCTTCCCACACTACTTCCCCTCCCCACTCACCTTTACACACATGAGTCTTGGCTTTTAAAGAGTGAACATAAAGCTGTCAGGGCCCGCAATAAAAAAGTGCCTCCTTTTACTTAGCAGCTAATTGTCAACTGCCATTCAAGGGATAGAATGGAGGTGGGTTAAAAAAAAAAAAAAATCCCACACACAAGCCCTTACCAGCATTGCTCCATATATCAAAGTGTCTGGCAGGAACACAGGATTTCACTTAGTGTTGATGAAGCCAGCCCACCCTTCTCTGGAAATGCTTTCAGAGTTGCATGTAGCTCAGTCAAGCCTTCAGAGAGAAAGCTCTTGGAGGTGGGTTGTGGGGTAAACTAAGACGATTTCCCCCTCCCGTTGAGAAGATTTTAACAAACAGTGCAGCCACCCTGCCAGACATGCCCAGGAGACTTGAAATGGACTCTCAGCATGAGGGGACAGGCAGGAGCCGGGAAGGATTGCCAGGAGGAGTAATGGGATGCTGCCCGCCAAATGTTCACTCCATTCACTCATAGGCTGGAAATCAAGGACTCGATCGACAGACACCACGTTCTCCTTCCGTGTCAAATGCACTCCCACGTCATGGCAGTGTTACCTCTGAAACGTTGTGAACACCTGCTAACTTTTCGCCATCTTCGACACCACCACCCTCATCCAAGCCACCTTAGGATGAAGACCAACATCTTTAGCAAGGCTATGTTCATTCTTTTCACCTTCCTCTCACTCCAGAGCCTGTTCTCCTTTCTGTCAGAGGACCTTCGTATATGCTCTTCCCCTGGCTGAAATACTGTTCCTCTTCTCCCTCCTCTGCCTCGTTAGCCTCTACTGACCCTTCAGATTTAAGCCGAATCATCACTAGTTCAGGGAAGCTTTTCCTAAATTTCTTGACAAAGTTTTTTTCCCCCCTGTGCAGTATGTAGGCTTCCTTCATGGTACTTTTCCCAGTTGTAATGTTATGGTTTGGGGGTCGATTTGTTTCTGTGTCTTCTATTAGACTGTGAGCTCCTGGAAGAGGGGACTTAGTCTTTTTCACATTGGTGTACCCCCAGGGCTAGCACAGTGCTTCGCACATGCTCAAGAAATATTTGTTGACTAAAAGAGTAAGTATCTGTCTTGGGGCGCCTGTGGGGCTCAGTCGGTTGAGCGTTCGACTCTTAAGTGTCGGCTCAGGCCATGATCTCAGGGTTGTGGGATTGAGCCCCGTGTCAGGTGTCAGACTCCACGCTCAGTGAAGAGTGTGCTGGAGATTCTTTCTCTCTCCCTCTGCCCCTCCCCCTGCTCGTGCTCTCTCTCTCACTCTCTCTCTCTCTCACTCTCTCTCTCAAATAAAATAAATAAATCTTAAAAAAAAAAGTGTCTTGTGTTGGGATCCGGGGAGAGGGGGATTACTGAAATAAGTAAAAATTATCCTTCTTGGGGAATCAGTAAAAGAAAAAAAGAGAAAAAACCCATCCTTCCTAATGTCCAGTTTAGCCAGAGAAAAAGAATCGGCACACATGGAATAACAATGAGTCACAGAGATAACACACTCCCACAGGCTAAACTCTGCTGTAGATTGTGAAATCATGTTCTGAAGGATGCGGACAACTTAAGAAAGAAGAGGAAGAAAAGGAACCCAAGGCATGTAACAACCCACTGTTTATATACTCTACGCCTAGCGTTGGCAAACACACAAAGATGCCTAAAACATGGGACCTGGCCCGGGTCTTACAACCAGGTTGGTCAGAGCAGAACAATGCACAATTTAGTCCAGTGCTTACGTACCCAGCAGTGGACTGAGAAAAAAAACAGAGAGGCCAGCCTCCGGAGCAAGAGGGCAAAGCAGGTTCCGACCAATCAGCATTTTGCAATGTGGCCTGCCTGCTCCCCGGGGGTGGGGCAGACACCTGGTTTCAGGATGGGGATCAAGGGAACACAGAGCCCTCCAACTCAGGGAGGGGGTGGTTTAGAGAAAGAGGGACAAGTCACTCAAAGTCCAGATGTGTTCACCTCCCTTCCTTTTCTTCTACTTACATCAGGAACGCTTGGAATTGCATCCAGAATTTTTGGGAAAAAATTAATCTAACTTTTCCCAACCAGGTCCTTAGGAAAGAATAGTGCAGAAAAAAGAGATAAACTGGCTGGCTAGGAACGAAAAGACTAGAACACCACGGTGCTGCTTTCCAAGGTGTGACATTGTGATTTACTATAAGAAATATATTTTTGGTCTTTCACCCATTTTCTGGCACTGAGCTCCTGAAACTCTTGGAATTTGCTGTGATGAGAGAGATAAAGGCATCTTTTGTTAGGTTAATGAGATGAGTTTTGAAAGACACCTAGGATAGGGGCTGATTAACGGTGGAACCAACCCAGTGATCACAGGGTTAGAACTTTCAGTCCCACCCACTGACCTCTGGGCAGGGGTGGGGGGGGGAGCTGGAGATTGAGTTCAGTCACGAATGGCCAATGATTTAATCAATCATGCAGATGCAATACAGCCTCCATAAAATCCAAAAGGATATGGGGTTTGGAGAATTTCTAGGTTGATGGATACCTGAAGATTTGGGGGAGACTGGTAGTCTTGGAGAGGGCCTCCACCACACTTTGCCCATGCCTTTCTTCCATCTGGCTGTTCCTGAGTTATATCCTTTTATAATAAACTGGTGATCTAATAAGCTAACTGGTTTCCTCAGTTCTGTGAGCCCCTCTAGCAAATTAATTGAACCCAGGGAGGGGGTCATTGGGACCTCCAAGTCAGAAGCACAGGTGACAATCTGGCCTTGAAATTGGCACCTGAAATGCATGGAAGGGGAGATGTGTTGCAGGACCGAGCCCTTTGCCTGTGCAATCTGAACTATCTCTAGGTAGATAGCGTCCGAATTGAGTTAAATTGTTGGACATCTAGCTGGTGTCCAAGAATTTCTGGGACGTGTGGAGAAACATTGGAAATGGTCCCAGAAAGGGACAAGGTGAGAAGAATGTTTAGAGCAGCTAGGAGGCAGGAGGAGCCAAGGGGAAAAAGCGGGGTGTTTCATGGGAACTATGTGGGCCTTCTTTCTTGTCAAGGCAGAAAGGGAGCCAGAAAAGAAACTGGGGCAAGAAGGGCCTTAGCTCTGCAAAACTGTCAACGAGGGTGACTTGTAAAACATGGTCTGGACTCAGTACCTAGGTAGTACAAAGGGCCTACAGGTACCTGCAGTTGAATGCAGTTGAACACAAAATTGCTCTGTCTGAACATTTTTCTGGGGAGCGTTTCCACAGCTTTTATCAGATTCTCTAAGGGGTCTACAAACCATAAAGAGTTTCACCAAAGCTAACCATTAACACACTTGGAGCAAGATCATTCTAGAGGCAGCAACCCATTTTCCAAGTAATTTCCCAGGTAAGCTGATGGTCATTGAGCAAAGAGGAGAGCCTACGGGAGTAGAACCCAGGACCACCATGGGAAGAAAAGGCCATTCCTTCACATCTACTGTGTCAGGCACTGTTTAGATCCTGGGATATAGCACTGAACAAAATGGAGAAAGAAATTCATGCCAAGTAGATTAAAGGTTTTCTTCTAGCCAGGGGAGACCAACTACGAACAAATGAGTGAAAAATTTAGCAGGTTCTAAGAGGGTAGTACATAGGAGAAAAATGAAGCAGGACAGAGGGACAAGGAGGGCCGGCGGTAGGGCAAGGAAGGGATTCAATGTCAAATGGGATGATGGGGATGGGGGAAGTCTCCCTGAGGTGATACTTGAGCAAAGACCTGCAAAAAAGCAGAGTACCAAGCCACACAGGTACCCGGAGACAGAGGATTCCAGACAGAGAAAATAGCAATGTGCCTGAGGCAGGAACGTGCCTTGCGTGTTTGGGAAGAAGCAAGGGAGTTGGTTTCGGAACCACTACTGTGATTCAGACAAGACCGTAGGGTGCCCCAGCCAGGATGGTGGGAGTGGAAATGGTAAGAGAGCGGATTCTGGGTGGGAAAAGCCATAGAAAGTTTCAGGAAGGGCTGGAAAGAGGCAGCAGCAACATCTGCCAGGGCCTTTCCAATGTCTGAGGGGCATGCCCTGCAGATCTAGTGGACCTGGCTCAGAGGCACTTTCCGAGTGGGGCCATGCTGTGACAAGAACTGCCTAAGAGGCGGGAGCCCCGGCCCCACTCCTCGGCAGCTGGGCCCCTCGGACTAATCATCTACTTCCTCAGGACAGAAGCTTCCTGACTTACACACAGGAAGAACAAATGTCTGGCTTGCCTCGTGGCGTCAGACTGGACTCTCTGTTGTCTTAAAATGCCTTCTCATCCCGAGATCCAGCATTCAGATTCCACAAGAGGCTTTAGAAACATCTGAAGTGCCACATCAGAGACAAATTCCGTTCTTTGAATAAATAAATATGCTGCACTCTTATTTCTCGTCCCTCGGACTTTCCCCTGCCTGCAGGATTTATGCTTGACTGGCTTCTCAGGTGGTGAGGTGGGGGAAAGAAGAAATCCCCGCGTGGCGCAGGACCCAGTAGAGCAGCTCACCGCCGCAAGGCTGAGCCAGCACCATATAAGGCACAGAGGCTACTCACAGTGCAGGGACCTCATTTGACTCAGAATAAGTGCGTAAGCAGGCAATGTAGGCCAAGTCTACTACCCTTGTCAACGCAGGCTGCCTAGAGCCCTGGACTGAGGAAAGCAGGAAACCTCGGCAAGGGCTCATGATCTCACAATCCGGGGCAACAAGGAGGCTGAGAGCTAAGCTTATCCAGGCTGAATGGCATAGAAGAGAGCTTTAATCAATAAAAACCTCATCTTGGACTGACTAGCACAGCAAAAAAGAGACTGTTTAGGACCTGGGAAATGGATAACGAAACCACGCTCCTCTTTTTGTAATAGGATGCAGCTGCTCAGGATACCTGTGGCAGGCACTCCTGAGTCTGGGTGTCCCATCAGTAACTTCTTTTCTCCCAGTCCCTGCTAGGCAGGTCCCGGGCTACAGGACTGCCTCTTTGCCCCAGCTCCTGAGTCTGCAAGTGGTCTCCTGCCCCCAGCTGAGCCAGATAGATGGTCTTTCTCAGGAGTTTGGAATGGGGTGGTGGAGGCTGAGCTCAGCCTCTGCTGTGCTTGAGAGAGAAATACAGGAAAGCTGGGGCTGGCACGGCTGTATGGGGCCACGAGTGAGTACTGGAGCGCTGCTAACCACGCAAACACAGGCAGGCATACAGAGAGAAGCAGAATGCGAAGCTGTGTGGCCCCAGAGAAACCGACAGGATAAGCGCTGGGCCGATGGTCCAGTTCTTGGCCCCAGTGTCTTGAGTCCTCTTGGCAGTTCTCCCTTGGTCTCTTTCAGTAGCTACTGTACCAACTCAGTAAATCCCTCTTTGTTGCTTAACATCATTGCACGCGATTTCTATTTTTGGTAACCAAATAACCCCTGAAATGAATCAATATAACAACATGGGAAAAACCCTTTAGCTATAAAATAAAACATATTAAATTGTATATATTCCATGCTTGTCATTCTGAAAAAAAAAATAAGAAATGTATATATGAATACCACCTGGAAGGAAAACATAAAAATTCCTCTGGTGGTTGTAGGGGTGATTATTTTCCTATATTTTTCAAATTTCCACAAAATTGTTATGGCACTCATAATGTTTAAAGAACCCATTGGGCAATCCCATAAATATTTAATATTTGAGCTGTAAGAGCCCCCCCCCCGACATGACTTCCAAAATAATAGGCAGCACAGTTGATAAATAATTATATACAGTCATCCTGGAGTTGACACAAAGTTCGTTCCTAAAAAGTTGAAGCAAAGTGGTCACTTGAGATCCCCCATATCAGCAGTTCTTCATATTTTTATGAAAGGAAAAAACATATACTGGATTCACCTGTTTGTTAATTGCAGATGTTTTTGTTTTGTTTTGTTTTTAATTTTTTATTTAAATTCAATTTAGTTAACATATAGTGTAGTATTAGTTTCAGGGGTGGAATTTAGTGATTCATCACTTACATATAACACCCAGTGCTCATTCCATCAAGTGCCCTCCTTAATGCCCATCACCCAGTTACCCCATCGCCCACCAAACTCTTGTCCAGCAGCTCTCAGTTTGTTTCCTAGAGTTAAGAGTCTCTTACGGTTTGTCTCCCTTTCTGTTTTCACCTTATTTTATTTTTCCCTCCATTCTCCTATGTTCATCTGTTTGTTTCTTAAATTCCACATACGAGTGAAATACGGTATTTCTCTTTCTCTGACTTTTTTCTCTTAGCATACCCTCCAGTTCCATCCATGTCATTGCAAAGGGCAAGATTTCATTCTTTTTGGAGGCTGAGTAATATATATATTATATGTGTATATATATATACACATATATACTACATCTTTATCCATTCATCTGTCAATGGACATCTGGGCTCTTTCCATATTTTGGCTCTTGTGGACACTGTGTTAATTATAGATATTTTTTCACAGCAGTTTCTCCTCTAGTGGGGCCCCAACACCAGGGTTCCCAGAAAACTCAAACACTTGAGTCATGGAACCCAGAAAAGTGGTCACCCTGAATTCACGGAGAACCTGTGAGCGGGACCCAGTTCCTGAACCTCTCCCCATTCTAACCACCCCAGTTCTGGCCAGCCGCTTCACTTTCCTGCTGATCAGCCTCCCCCAGCTTTTGGCATAGGTCTTGCCATCACCCTCTCCGGCCCATGACCCCATAACCGGGCAGACTCGTGGTGCTGCGGAATGTTGCTTCAGGACATCACACACATTTGCTACTGAGCTGCAAAGGGCTGCGGTCTGCCCAGCAAATCTAGAGTCGGCTCTTTGAGGTCATGCAGGGAGGGAAGCTAGATGCTTGGCAATGAGCATGGCCTCAGAGTTGTCCTCTCGTGGTGTCCCTTGAACACTGTTCAAGGAGGGATTGTGTCTGGAGCTCCTAACTCCCCATCTTTGAGATGTCACAGACACCTGCCCAGGAAAACCTGCAGAGTCCTTACCTCCAGAGGGCGTGCCAGCGACTCTCCTAAGGAATTTAACCCACTCCTCCATCTCCGCCTGAGAGCTGGCCATGAGGACATAGGAGTCCTGTCCTGTGCGACTCTGGTCCCATGAGGCTGGAGGAAGAAGTAATACTAATGAAGGTCTTCGAGCGGTAAGCGGCCGAGACAAAGGGAAGCAAGGGAAACTGAACCTCAGCTGCTTCCTTGATTCAATTAAACGACCAAACAACACAAAAACATTATCTACTTAACCTCAAGGGAACCAAATACCTATGCACTTGAAACTCTAATTCTATAGATAAACCACTGAACACCCGTGGTTTGCAATTGGGATGCCTTGGGCTGAGATCTGCTCCCGTCGGGGAGAGAAGCCGTTTCCTACCAGGAAAGAAGAGAAGTTCAAGGGGCAGTGTCGGTATTAGAGGAGAGAGGCTCAGCCCGTACAATTTTGAAGACTTTAGTCCATCACACCATCACAGATATTTTCCTAAGCTACTCATGAGCTCAGCTGTTGGGGTGAGGAGGAGAACAGCAACTCAGGAGAGAGAGACAATGAGCACATGTGTGCCTTTCTCACAAAATCAGTGTTTCCTATTCAGGATTTCTACTCTCCTACCTGCACAAGACATCGTAAACGGTAGGTTCTCAATACATAGTTGATGGACAAATGAAGTTTGTTAGGACTTTCTTTACATTTGCACTTTAAACCCATGATTATGGACAGACATATGTAATGTTTCCTGGGTTTTGTGCTACAGACAAAAGGGTAAAGAAGTGACAAGGGGGTGGAACAGGGAGAGGATGTCAAGAGAAAGAATGAAAGAAAGTGACAAAAAGAAAAATGACAGAGAAGGAAAAGAGAGGGAGAAGGAAATCATCAAACATAGGACATAGAACATAATAGCAATCCCTTTCAATTACAAGAGGCTATTAAATTTCAAAGTGTCTGTGTAAACACCAACACATTCTTCTCACAATGTCAGGGCATTGCTCTCAAAAAGAGTTTGTTTTAGTACCCCACTTGTGCCCAAACCTGTACTTTCTTTTTTTTTTTTTTTAAAGATTTTATTTATTTATTCATGAGAGACAGAGAGAGAGAGAGAGAGAAGAAGAGGGAGAAGCAGGCTCCCAAGGAGCAGGGAGCCCGATGCGGGACTCGATCCCAGGACCCTGGGATCATGACCTGAGCTGAAGGCAGACGCTTAACCATCTGAGCCACCCAGGCACCCCAAAACCTGTACTTTCTTGCAGGGCAACAAAAGACCTTCAAATTCCATTTGGTTCTCATCTCTTGAACCTATATTAATAGGAGCACCACATTCTTTTATGCTTTGGGACAACCCGATTCTGAATCCATCTTATCATTGAGTCATCAGCTCTTCTGACCAGAAGGGTCAGTGCATGGAGGCCCTGACCATTCCTGAGAGCTAGGTGCTTCCAGAAGTAAAATGGGAAGTAAAAAGTGGTCAGGGTAGAACTAAAGAACCATAATATCCCTTTGAAATAGAATGGGCTCTAGTATCATTTCCATTCTACAGCTAATGGAACTCAAGTCCAGAGATGCAAAGAGGCCTGCCCATTGGCACCCAGGAAGTGACTACCAAACTCTAGGCATGGCCCCTGATCTTTCTCCCAATAATTGCCAGTAGCCCCTATTGCGTCCAATTTGACCTTAGCCAAAATTTATCTGGCACCTTTCTCCACTAGGCCTATGCTCCAGTCTGTTGTGTTGTCAAAAACATGCCTTTTCAGTTTACCCTGACTTCTGGAAGATCTTTTAGTTTTGCCATTAGTTTTGTCTCTCAACTCCAGTGAGGAACGCCCAGCTCTCAGGATGCTCCTGACTGGCCAGGACTTCGATGGACTGACACTTCTGGTCAAAAAAGCTGATGACCCGATCACAAAAAAGATTCTAAATCAGGTCATCCCAAAGGGTAAAGAAGGTGAAGCTCCATGATATTAAATAGGTTCAAGAGATCAAAGGCAAAGGGAATTTGAAAATCCTTTGCTGCCCTATAAAACAATTAATGTTGGGCACATTGGAGTGCCTGCTCTATTTAAAATGGTAAGTGAGGGGCGCCTGGGTGGCTGTCAGTTAAGTGTCTGCCTTCGGCTCAGGTCACGATCCCAGAGTCCTGGGATAAAGCCCTGTGTTGGGCTCCCTGCTCAGCAGGGAGTCTGCTTCTCCCTCTCCACCAACTCCCCCCACCCCTGCTCGTGCTCTCTCTCACTATCTCTGTCTCTCTTTCTCTCTCAAATAAATAAATAGAAACTTTTTTTGAAGTAAAAAAATAAAGAATAAAATGGTAAGTAACCGCCACTATCCCCTCAATGAGAATTTTGCTTTCTTTGCTTTAATTTTTTCCATTGTGCTTATTCTGTCATAAGCAGTCAGTTTGTCAGTCTCCTCCATTAGACTGTGAGCTACACGCAGGCTTGCTCTTTTCTGGATTCCCAGTTCCTATGATAGTGCCTGGCTCATAGCAGGTACTCAATAAATCTTTTGTAACATCTCACCAGACAGCATGAGAATGAAATGCAACAAGTGGAATAACTTTCTGTATCCGTGATGACGTCCTTTGGGTGGAAGGAGAACAGATAATTATCCTGCTAGAGGTACGTAGGGAAAGGGAAACTTGTCCTAAATTTTTGCCTGCCCCCAATAAAGAAAAACATAGCATAACTACAACGAAAGGCTTCTCTCTGGCTTTTGTGCAACTGATACTGGTGATCACAGAGAGAGGGCCCTGATTAGGAAGGCCATTTCCTCGGCCAGCATTGGTCCCTGAGAATAATCTTACATAAGAGCATGGCAAAAAGAGGATCGAAAAATCTCTACATCGTAATACAAAGGCTTGCCTCGCTTTAAGTTGGGTGAAGACTTGCGAATGATGGCTCCTTTAGGAGACCTTTAGGAAAATGGTTCCCTACCTTATTATTGCTTTAGAATTGTTGTTTGTTCTTATGAGACGTGTGTGTGTGTGCGTGCATGCGCGCACATGCACGTGCACACCCAGGAGCCTGCAGCAAGTGTACGTGATAATGAGATACTGTAGCATAGCAATCTTCAAGGGTACTGGGCTTGGCGTGCAAAGCCCACATTGAATCTGCAGCCAGACCTCTCAGTAGGGTTACCCTTGATAGAAAATTCAGGCTTTGGGAAACATGTTACCATAGACGGTTGTATCCCATGAACTGTGCTGGGAAAGGGGTCCTCGGACTAGAAGAATCTTGTGGGAAAGAGGTGGGGTTTTCTCAGAGATGAGAGACTAAAAAATAAACTCTTCCTTTGAGGAGGAAGAGAGTTGGACAGAACTCAGATAAAAGAGCAAAGGAGTGCCCACTGGGAAGGAGGCCGCCCGGAGGAGCTGAACTTTAAAAACGGTCTTTCTTTGTTTTCTATAGCAGTAGCCAGTTTTAGGATTGATTTCTACATTGTAATTTCCTCCAGTTATCCCCAAAGATCAAACATCTACATGACACTGACTATATATCAGTCACTAGACCAAATGTGCCAAGTCAATTCCTTTCTATCATCCTCACTATCCTCATCATTGTCTGCATTTCACAGATAAAGAAACAGGCAGGAAGAAATGAAATAACCTGATCACAGTTACACAAATAGAAAGCGGCAGGGCCAGGATTCGGAGGAGGGCAGGCCAGCTCCAGACCAGGCACTCTAATCTCACGGCTACGTTGCCTTCTTCATCATGTCTTATGCGCATGCTGCCTTGAGCGAGTGGTAAGGAGGGGGTTAAGGGAAGAGGCGCTCGCTCAGGGGACTGGCGGCCTCCCCTGCTATGTCACCACCTGACCAGCAGGTCTGGAGTTCCTGGCGGCGCTGGGGCTGGCAAAGGAGCACGAGATAGGGAGAAGCAGCCTCAGTGTGCTAGGCTCACACAAACCTGAATTCCCCTTGAGACGGAGTAAGATCAACTCCTCCTGCCCCACATGCAGTTGAGGAAGGGAACCCTTGCCTGGGCAGAAGCACCCTCCAGCGTGCTGCTAACATGCGCAGTAGAGGACCTTCAGCACCCCACATGTGCTAAGTGCTCAGTAATTCGCGGCTGTCATTTCTTATTACGTCGTGCTAAACCATATGAGACTATTGACCGTGGACCATTTTTGACCTACCAAAATGGCAATTACACATTGCCCAGTTTACACTGTAACTGTTCATTTTAATATCTCACTCAACTTGGAAACTGAGCTCCTTTTAGTGAGCAGGGATGATGTACTTTTCAGAGCAGTGTGTCAGCGCCTGGTGGAATACGTGTCTCCAAGCACACACTCACGAGATGCTTACGGGGTTGAACCACACACGCACCCGCTTAGTTGGCCTGCCAGCTAATGAACTAGTATAAGTTCGTTAACTACGTACAGAACTACAGTGCATTTTTACTCGGTTGGTTGGTTAGCTGGCTGACAGACTCAGCCTTGACTTCTAGGATCCTGAAGTAAGACGGGAATATAATGTACCTCTGTCCCCACTTCTGTTGCCTACCTGGAATGACTTCAAAGACAAACTTCCCCGCCTCTTCTGGGTTCATGGCGATCTCCTTGATCGTACTTCCTGGTAGATACATGCAACCCTGAAAGATCAAAAGTTGGCCCTTTAAGATAAGCAGCAATTTGGTCCCCTAAAATTAAGTTGAAGGACAGACAGGATAACGATGGGATCAGAGAAGATAATGGGTAGGTGGAGAGGAACATGGAAAGCTAGCACCCCAGTTTTGAATGGGGCACTTCTGCTATTCAAGCCTCTGACAAATTGACAGCTATCTGAGAGCAAGCTAGGTGCCTAGAGAGAAAAGAACAAGGTCCTGACAGAAGAGTGAGGGGAGGGGATGCCATCAGCAACACTTGCCTCTTCCCACTTTTCCAAGGACCTGACTTCCTGGCCAAACCAGACATCGGACCTTTGTAAGCAGGGCAGAGACTGGTATGCCTTGCAGAGATAGTATGGTGGGCATTCTACCTGCCCGGCTGCCGGAGATGGCACGGGGGACGGAACCACAGGTAGCCAGTCAAGAAGATAGAGTACTTAGGAGCAGCAAGAGCTGCTGAGTAGCACATTCCAAGCATCTGTCCCTTTGCTAAGCACCTTGACTATGTTACCCAATTAGTCCTTCCGGCAACCCTCCCAGCCAGGTGTCATTATGCACATTTACAAGTGAAGAACCAGAAAGGTTCTATAATCTGCCCAGTGTCACAGAGCTAGTAAGGGACAGAATGGTAATTCATCTCAGTAGCCAGTTCAAGCTGAGGTGGTGGGGACCCACCAGCTTCATGTCCCCCCGAAGTGGGGAGGAGGATCCTGGATCCATGGCAGGAAGTGAGGTTGCAGAAGGATAGGTGACCTTTTATATGTGAATTTGTTATCAGAAGAACAAGTCACTTCCGCTATGTGTGTGCTCAGTGCTTTAGCACTTACATGCACCATCACATGCAATATCCCATTGGATACCCACAACAGCTCTGTACCATAAGCCTGGCAACATGTGCCTCTTCTCCTTTGCAGACGAGGTAATCAATACTGTGGAAATCTAAGCGACTGCACCAAGGGACACAGCTTATTTGTCCTAGAGTTGGCTTGTCAGAATTTATATCTCACTGGCCGTGACAGGCAGCATGTCTGATTCTAGCTGAGCAAATATATGTGTCTTTAGAACAGAGTGTCAATGAAGAGGATCGGCATCAGAAAATCCATTAACATCAAAAACAGAGAGGCAGCCTTGAAAAGTCCCTGAACAAACAAAACCAGTTTAGTCATACAAAGCTCAATTTCGCTTACTTTGCAAGACAAACTTGACCTGGATCATTTCTTGCTCATGCCTCTGGAAATCATAAGCAAAACTTGAACTGTAATCACTGACCAGTTTCCTATCATTTAAGGAAACGTGCGCAAGGGGCGGAGAGAGGCAGAGGGAGAAGGAGAGAGAGAATCTCAAGCAGCTCTGCACTAAGTGAGGTTCGATCTCACGACACTGAGATCATGACCTGAACTGAAATCAAGAGTTGGACACTTAACTGACTGAGCCACCCAGGCACCCCTAAGGAAATTCTCATATTATAACCAATCACTATAAAGAATAAACAGTCACTGCTTTCTCAACTTAAAATGCTGCTTTATAACAATATATCCCTGAGCCTCATTCCACATTTTTGGTTTAAGTGCTTCCAGTTTGCAAACTTTTTGGTGTACACAAAATAAATTTTTACTAATTATTACTTCAGTGATTCATTGGTTTTACTTCTGTTATTTCTGAACTTTTGAGAGTATAGGACAAGAGTCTTAATGAACTCTCAGATCAGCTGAGGAGCCTCAAAGAATAAATGTTTCTTGAGAGTCTAGAAATAAAAATGTCTAAGACTGAATGAGAAAAAGAGTAGAAGAAAAAGAAGAAGAAAAGGAGGAGGAAAAGAGGAAGAGGGGAGAGACAGCGAGGGGGAAGAGGAAAAAGGAAAAAGTATCTGTCTATAAAAGGGAATTCTGCATTTTTCTACATTTCTCTAATTTTATTACTTGAAAATAACCTCAAACCTACAAGGTCCTCATCATCTTTAAATAATATCAATGGCCTTGGGAAAAAAAATGACCCTGAGATTGTGCAGCTGGGCTTCTTTGCATGAGTTATGGCACTAGAATAAAAAGCCACATTATTTTTAGACAAGAAGGAGCACTGCCTGGCAGAAGAAAAGGAAAGTATAATTTCAGAAGTATCTGCCTCTCCTAAATACCTCTATTATTTGATACGTCCAAATTACTTTCATCCAAAAATAGTAAAAATAAAGTACAAAATATGTAAGTACTATTTATCAAGCAGTAATTAGGTGCCAGGCTCTGTGCTAAATGCCCTGAATATATTATCATATTAAATCTTCATAAGAACTCTCTGAAGGGACCGCCTAGGTGGCTCAGTTGTTAAGCGTCTGCCTTCGGCTCAGGTCATGGTCCCAAGGTCCTGGGATCGAGCCCCGCACTGGGCTCCCTGCTCCGCGGGAAGCCTGCTTCTCCCTCTCCCACTCCCTCTGCTTGTGTTCCCTCTCTCGCTGTCTCTCTCTCTGTCAGATAAATAAATAAATAAATAAACTCTCTGAAGGACAGACTGTTATTTTCCCCACTGGAGACATGAGGAAGTAAGGGTCAGAGAGGTTAATTAGATGATCCAAGATCACAGCGCTAGTTAATAGGAGTGCTGTGATTCAAACTCCAGTCAGTGGGATTTCAGAATGACAAGTAAGACTTTACTTACAAGTCCCACTTACTCTGGGGGAAGAAGTAACCATCAGAGTTAAACTTATTCACACCAAGACATAAATGACAAACTGCAAGCCCTTCCTCATCTTGAGCACAAGAACCCTGGACATCATAAATGAAGAGAGGAGAGTGGGAAGCCATCAGAGAGACAGTAGTGGGGGTGGGGACACTGATGGAGGGGGAGGAATGGCCCCGGACAAGGAAGGGCTCAAGTGGCCACTTTCCCCCACATTGCAAGTCGACTGGAGTGGACGCTGTACAAAGATGGAAGGAGGAGGCCACACGTCCTACAGCAATGAAGCAGGGCAGATAGCCGGGGCAGTGGGGTGCTGGAGCCCACGTATAGCGGCTGGCAAGGATGCACTGCCACAGCTTCAGGAACAATGTGAGCAGTTGTTAAACACAGCCGTTATCGATAGTTAAATTATATAAGCTTATAATGAAATACTTTATATTAAAAATAACGGTAATAATACTCAGAGTTCAGCGATTCCTAGTTATTTACTCTATTTGACTATGATTTCTGTTCATGTGGTTATTTACATCTGTTCTATCTGTGTGGTTAAAATACTATAAAACACTGTGCTTTACACATCTCTTCTCAACTCTGTGTTCAGTGATGTCATGTTAGCAGCCTGAATCAGCCAGGCTGGGGTATTTACACCACGGAAATTGGCTAATACTGCATCACGATCAGCTCGGCCACCAGACAGCCATTTGTGAAACACTTCCCAGCCACCTGCGGTAACGTCCCTGAAAAGGAGATGAGACAAGGGAACAAAGAAGCTAGGACTGTCCAGAACCATCACTGTAGCAGGGACTTGAGGGCAGTTTGCTGAGGTTCTGGTTTAAACAATTTCCCTGACAAAGAACCTTTTGGAATGAGTTCTATCAAGCTAAGTCAAAGATTTACAGAGCATTATGCTATTAAAGCTGGACAGACCATGCTGAGACCTCAGGGGAAAAAATGCACAGACTGCCTTCTGTCTAGCCCTGAGCTTCCTGGGAAGCAGGCACAGGAGGTCCATCAGAGAGGGGCCGATCATTTATTTAATCATTCTCCTTTGTTGGACAATAAGTTCAAAGTTTCTCATTATAAACAGCACTGCAAGTATCTTATTTCTCTTGGATCACTTCCTAAAACTAAAATGACTCGCTGTAAGCCTATGATATTTTTTTGGCTCTTAGAAATTCGGCCAAATGGCTTTCTAGAAAGTTTGCACCAATTCATATGCATATCATCAGTGTACATGAGGACCTTTTTCACCCGATTGCTCCAAGATTACTGGGGTTTCTGTCTGAGATTTTTTTTAAGGGATAGAATTGTGCGTGTTCTTTTTAAATTTGTAACTAATTTATGTCTTACAGAAAAATTAGAAAATAAACAAAAAAGAGGAAAATCAAAAATTGTCTGCAACTCCAGTGCTCAGAAGAGATAACCACTATTAACAGGTCTGAGTATTTCTCTCCCAGCCGTTTTCCCATAAATTCACATTCATTATTTTTTCCCTCAACAATGGGATTAGTTAGACACATCATCCTCTGTTGTGAATTGGCCTTTTGCTTTTGTTTTCAAAGCCATATTACGGATATCTTTCTATTTCAAAAAGTATTAATTTAGGGCATAACAACAGACTTATATTCTATTGTATAAATATACAAAATTTCCTTGGTATAACTTAGCCCTTACCACTGGGCATTGTTTTTAACATCACTATTATAAACAATACTGTAGTGAAAACATGTACAGGTAAATTTAATTATCTACATCAGTCTTGGGGCACCTGGGTGGCTCATTCAGTTAAGCAGCTGTCTTTGGCTCCAGCATGATCTCAGGGTGCTGGGATCCAGCCCGGACTGGGGTCCCTGCTCAGCGGAAAGTCTGCTTCTCCCTCTGTCCCACCCCCACCTCCCCTCCCCCGCCCCCGGCTCATGCTCTCTCTCTCTCTCTCTCTCTCACATAAATAAATAAATAAATAAATAAATAAATAAATAAATAAATAAATAA